>NW_007360334.1:447700-458472 GCF_000271585.1 Trametes versicolor FP-101664 SS1
ACGCATATGTCATCGAGGTGCAAGACAGACCTTCTCCTGTACGTTGTCAAGCGAATCGGGCGAGTCCACGGCGAAGCAGATGAGGATGACGTGGGAGTCGGGGTAGGACAGGGGGCGGAGACGATCGTAGTCCTCCTGGCCGGCGGTATCCCAGAGGGCGAGCTCGACGTGCTTGCCATCGACCTCTACATCGGCGACGTAGTTCTCGAAGACGGTGGGGACGTAAACCTGTGGTGATTGTTAGCGCCAGGGAACGCACGCGATCATCGCCACGTCTGCAGGTGCGCGCGGGCAACGCGACAATTAAGAGGTGGACCACTGACCTCGGGGAAGGTTCCCTTGGAGAAGACGATCAAAAGACAGGTCTAGGGAGCGCAGAGTGAGTTGTGAGTGAGCTGTGAGGGAAGTGGTACGATTGTGGTTGAATGGAGCGCACCTTTCCGCAAGCACCATCACCGACGATGACGAGCTTCCTGCGAATTTCGGACATGAGGGGCGTGAGGACGGCAGGCGGAGGACGGTGAGGACGACGAGGGGGGCGTGGACGCGGCGGGAGTGGTTGTTGGCGACGAAGGAGGATGAGGCCGACGAGGAGACAGACGACGGGAAGCGGTGAGATAGGAAGAAAACATCGCACTAGAGCTGCTGCGAGTAGTCGGTGTGGGCGAGTGCGAGGAGCGAGCGCGTCAGCGCGAGCGAGTGAGGGAGTGAGTGAGTGAGCGAGTCGGGCGAACGTACGGCAGTGGGTGACAGCCACGGGTGACGTCACGCGTCGCGGTCCGCGCAGGTCGGAGCTGCAGGCACCGGGCTCTCTCTCTCTCTTTTCCTCCGCGTCGTCTGGCTCTCTGGCCCTCGCTTCTCCTCTCGCCCGCTTACTCTGGCTGGGGAGTGGGTCTGGTACTGGGCCGGCGAGCTCAGGTTCAGCGCTGCTTTTTGCGTGCAAGTCGGACTCTCTGGGTGGACTCGCTTCGACCGCCGCTCGGTGCAGACCACCATCGAAATGCAAACATCGCACTCTCTCGCTCTCCTTGCTAGTCCTCTCTCTAGCCGGCTCGTTAGACGGCGTTGCGGGCGTTTCCAGCTCTCCGCAGTCGTGAAAAACGGCAAGTCTTGGCCGCCCGCACTCGCCTCCCCCCTGCGATCCCGCCGTCGTCTGCGTGTTCTGCACCCGGCGGGGCGCCTCCTCTCACTGCAGTCCTGGAAAACGGCAAGTCCTCGCCTCCCGCGCTCATTCCGCCACCGTCTGCGCGTTCTGCATGCGCCCCGGGGGCGCCCCCTCCACTATCATTGCGAGCACCTCGAGTCTCTGCCGCGCATTTTGGCGGGTATCTCGCGCATACATGCTGCCGAGTAAGTCAGGTTCGTCTCAAATGTGCGTCCGAGAGCTTACCTGGTACATCCTGCGTCGCCTCAGAGTGACACCGCCATGTCGACGCACGCGCGGACACTCGAAACAGCGGCCTCGCGCTGCCTCGCCCGTCCCTTCAACTCCATGCGAGACTTTAGGGCGCACGCCCCGGCGCGGCACCCCGCCAAAAGCGTATACACATTCAGCATCACTCCCGCGCCGGCCGCGTCGATGCCGTAGACTTCCGGTATGTGTTTCGAGTGCCCGCTCGGCTACGCGCTCATTCGCCTCTTGTGTATCTCCATTACAGCATTCGCAATTGACCTCTGTGTGAGCGCAGTGACGACGTTTTCGGCCACGCACACGCACACGGATCGCGCGGGACGCAAAGACGCGTCTACGAACGTGCTTACCGACGTGCCGCGAAACATCCGCCGATCGACAGCGAGCGTGCACTTTCGTGGGTCCCCGAAGACATCGAGGCGATCGGCGGGGCCGTACGGAGAAGCTCCTCGGGGGCCCGCCGCCGCCGGGGACTCGCGATGCGCATGGCCGGTGAACGGCTGCGACACCCGACGACGGATCGAGCACATACGTCGGGCATGCAGCCCGCATCCCGGATGGTAGACACACTGTCGACTCGGAGAGCGACATATGCGTGCTCACTACCCCTCTTCAGAGTCCCCGCGCGACACTCACGGCCCCACGCGCACACGACGCGCACAAAGACACACACCGGACGGTCCTACATGCCTGCACAGGCGTCGTACTCGCGCTCTGCCGTCTCGGACCGCTAGGGTACAAGTTTGCGTAAGCACGGCTGCATTCCCGGGTCACATCTTCGTACACCTGCTCATCCACGCCATTTTTGTTCGAACATTTTGTATAACATTCATACAACACCCTATAGAGACTACAAGACCGCCTACAACGGCTTCAAGCCGCGGCTTCGCGCATATAGTACGACGTCGCCTGGGCGCTTAATCGCCCCTCTACCTCGACGCCAGCCTCCATCCAGCTCTCCCTCCGCAATTGGTCCTGAAATCGCTCGCGAAATCTGTGAATGGGTGAGTCGACTAGTTTAAAAGTGCAATGCAAAGGACTTACATGACCTGTCGCCGTCTGTGCACCCGGCACACCCCCGTCGACCTCCACCGCTTCGCATCGCCGCTAGTCCTTCGAATGGCGCGCGGTGGACCTAGATTTAGGTCCGTCAGCGAAAGCATCTACGCGAGACAATGTACTAACTCACCCATTACCAGAAATCTGCACCGGCCGACACGTACGCGCGCTCGCAACCCCGCTAGACGGCGCACAACGCGATCATCGCCTACTGCGGTGCCTACAAGCTACTTAGGGCTACGTAGCCATGTACAGTACGACCCCGCCGACGTCCTCTTCTTTCCCGCCGCTCGTCGCCGCCCTTCCAAGACCAACCGACCTCGGTTCGACCGCACGCCGTCAGCCTGGGCTCGAAGTAAGTCAGCAGGGCCCTCTCTACGCGGAACTAATCGGAACTTATCGTGTTCGCGCTCGACACACTTCCGCAGACGTCTCCACACGGCGCACAGAACTCTGGGCAAGTGGCGACGTCAGAGGTAGCGCCTATGTGGGTCGCGCAAAAACTGTGCATACCTCGCGTACCACACCGTGTCCCTGCGAGTCCTGACTGCGTCGCACCTGTCAGAGCTCGTTATCAGTACGCGAGCCGCGTCACACGCCTTGCTCTCTCATTCGACATGACCCGGCACCGTCTGCGCGGACCTGCAAGGAGTCGGGTACGTCAGGCTCGCTTTCTCCACCCGAACACGACAGATGCTCACCGGATCTGCGCTCGTACACGCATGCGTACGCGTCTCTGCGTTGCGCGTGCGGACGCGTTGGCGGACGCATTTACGCGACGGGGAGCACAGCGGAACATACCTCACACTGTACCCCGTGTCCCTGCGAGTACTGATCGCCTCGGACCTGTCGGAGAGCGTTAGCCATGTCCGCGTGTGCACGGCACAGTCATACGAGCTCACCGAAGACGGCACCACATCGCGCCCTTGACCTGCTCACCGACGACGACCCGGACAGCGCGGAGTAGGCGGCGGGCAGGAGCGGGCGGGCGGGAGACAAGCAGAGAAGGAGAAAGAGGATGGAGGGGATGGGGCCAAGCAAGCGGTGCGCCCCCGGTCTATATACCGCGCCCGCGTCGCTTATTTGGACCCCAACTGGCCCCATCTCACACGCACAGACCCCGCTCCGCTGGCTCCGCCTGCCCAGCCCCTCCGCGCCCTCGCCCGCTCGCCTCCCTTCGCGTCGCTTGCGGCGCAGACGCGGACGCGAGCCGCGGCCCTCACCGATAGCCTGGGTGCTCCAATCCGCCACACGCGCGTCCGCGTCGCCACGGCGGTGTGCGCTTCCCTCGTAAAATACGTCTCACGCCGGAAACCCATCGCGCTCGCCGATCGGCTCCGACCCCAGGGAAGTGGGCCGCCCTTCGGGATGTACTGGCAGGTGCGCCCCCCGTCGTGTCTCCGCGCGTGCTGACCGCCTCGGCGCACGCCAGGATACCAAGACAATCCAGGGCACTCGTTTGCCCGCGGCACAACCGCCCAGACGTCCCCGTCCGCTCGAAGCGGCGAGCAGGATGGCTCGTCTACGTCCCCGCGACGTCCCGACGCCGTCGCACGACGACGGGAACACAACTGATCTGAGACACGGCCCGACCCGTCCTCCGCACTTTCGCATGCACGAGGTCGTCCCGCGCACGGACCGAAATGCGCGAGCCAAGATGTGCGCGCTCGGGTGTGCCGCGCAGCTTGCGGGAGATTCGTTTCACCCTCCCGAACGTTTTTGTGCGTCCGCAATATCCCCGGCCGTATAGGCCTCTGTGCACACGCCCCCGGTGCATTCGAGCAGCCACACCATGTATCGCAGTATGCCATGGTATGTAGCATGTACGCCCGTCAATATATGATGTCCCTGCCCGTTTGCCCGCAGTGTCCTCCCCTGGGATTGGGCCCCAGAAATCCTACGAGATCAGCTTCTAATTGCATGGATGCGAGCATGCCGAAGTCTGTACGTTTACGTGAGATCGAGAGGCGGTGGCTGGAGACCCGGAGTGGCTAGCGGCAGGCTCAGGTGCGAATGTTCAGGGTTCACCGTGCAGGCGAGCGGAGAGCGAACCCGCGGTGGATCGTTCATGCCGATCTGATAGCAGCGGCAGAAGGGGACGCACTCGTGAGGATGCCTGTACTGCAGCCATCCTAGCAGGACGGTCGAGTTCTTGTGCTGCTAGGTGGGCCCCCTTCAAGTTTTGGGGATACGACTAGTGACATGATGTAGTGTACAGACCATTCGAACACTACACATCGGCGCCGAAAACTACATATCTCCATGTGCCGAGCGCTCGTCCATGGCAGAGTTCTCCGTTCCCCGCCCAGGACCGCGCCTCTTTGGCATCGCGAATCTGCACAGGTGTTGGCATGGCGTGAACAGGTTCTTCGCAGCCCTGAGGGAACCCTGAAAGAACATCAACCGTGAGTCGCCTCTCCAAATCGGCAGGATCCACAATTACGCGTTGTGCACCTCCCGGGGCTCTGTGTTCGCGGCCCATGCGACGCCGCCGTCTGCACGGCGGAAGCTAATGGCGAATATTCAGTGTTGTTATTTGCCTGCGACGGCTCAGGGGGACGCGAGCGCAACGCCAACCGAGGATGTGCACTCGACATGACCGGCGGGGTGCTTCACGTTTGTGGATGGTATCCTAGAGGCTGGATATATCAAAGCGCGAGGAACGGCAGCGCGTTGGTACCACAGACCCGCAATCTGGAGGATTAGCAGGCTTAGCTCGCACATAACCGCAGTACGTACCTGGTAATTTTGCTGCGCGATTGCAACGCTCACGATTGAGGTCCCGCAAAGAAGGAACCAGGAACCGTGCGGACACGCCGTCTCGCATACGCGGCTTCCGGCCCTTCGCGAGATGGATCATTGACATGCGCCGTTTCTGGCAGGGACGGCTGTTCCTGATGCAACGAGGGGGCCATGTCGCTGAACAGCCCAGATTGACAGTTCCATTCCTGATGTCGAGATTTTGTCTGTGTGTGTGCATGTTGCGCCGGTTTTTTGTGCGCACAAGAGTGAAGTGCTCATATAGAGTCTTGAAGCCAGTACTGTACTGTTAACGACCCTGGGCCGAGTGCTTTCGGTCGAGTAACACTGCGGTAATGGTACAGAAGACGCATGAGACTTACGGGCGCAGCTCAGCGGCATGGCAACGGGTCGCCTCATAGGGTCGGTAGAAGGGCATCCAAATAACTCGTGCCAGAACGATAGGGTAACCATGCGGCGGGCGTCGAGAAGCGAGCCAGGGCCTGCGGCAGCGCTAGCAGCGAAGCAGTCGATTGGGTGCGAGGATGAGTTGATGGACGTCTTGATTACCGATTTGGCATGGTAATCGAGCTGAACGAGGAAAATGGTGTATCGAGCGGCCGTCGAGCGGAGTGTGCAGCAGCGAGACGGTTCAAGTCGGTTCGGCACCAGCGGCGTTAGAGTCGAGCACATCAGTGTCGTGCCTGACTCAGAATCGCGCCGAGCAGTGCGGAGTTTCTCAGAATGTTGCACGGCGTTTTATACGAGCACTGGATATCATTGTACACAATGATAGAAAGGATGGCGACAAGCCTGGTGGGCAGAGATCCCGTTGTCATCGTCGTTCACCGCAGAGCTGCACCGCGCGCGCTTCGAACCACACCGCATGCCAAATCGGGCACATTGCCCAAAAATCTGTCCCCGACTTGATCTTCGTTCCGTGCGATACTGGGCGGCGCACTTTCCGCATATCTACAGCATGCACAGATGCTATTCCACCTGCAGGACGTTCTGGCCACAGTCTGGCAGCCTGTGTGGACATTCTATTGTAGGGACGGGGTCCACTGTGGCGCTATCGAATTGTTTGTGAGCACAAGGATCTTCGGGGAGCAACAAATATATTCCAAAAGCTCTAGACAGGATTGGCTGGGGGAAAGGGCTAGGACGAGCAGGGGATCTGCTTGGCCAAGCCATATTCCACAGCCAACCCTGTCCACGCACCTGTGACTCAGGCGGAGAGCGAGCAAGAGGTGGCGGACATCATTTGTTATTACGTGGCGCGTAACACTGAAACTGGAAGATTGAGAATGGAAGAAGTGAATCTCAGGAATAACGTTACCCTTACACAACCGCTGATAGATTTGGGATATGGTGCTGCAGCCTACGTGGCAAAATTGACATTTGCTCCGCCGTGTCTCCACCTCGCTACCCACCTCGCCGCCTACCTTTCCACCACCATTGTCTCACTCCCGCTCGCCGTCCGCTGTCGTTCCACAGCCGGACGATGCTGGGCCGTCATCCTTTCCACACCGCGCCATCCTCTGAATCTGCCGCCCGCCCCAATGCCGCCATCTGTGGCCGCTGTACTCCGATCACTCCGCAAGTCTGTGTTGCGGGTGCGCGCAAGGGACACGTGGTTTGTGCATTCCCAGGTGAGTACTCGGTTTGCATCCATGTGAGACGAGTTGTCGAGCCTCCCAGCACCAGCAAGCCCTAGGCGACGACGAGACGACGACGAGAGAAGCTACAGGGGCACCAGCTGCGTGGCGAAGTAGGCACAGCCCGGGGCGTGCTTGGACGGCGTGTGTGCGGCGGCGGCATTCGTCGTGAGACAATCCGCTAGAGCACATCGTCAAGGGCTACGGAGGGCTGCAAGGTGTAGAGAAGACGGCAACGAGCAGCCAGAGTCGATTGCAACAGGTGAGTTCCAGTTTGGAGAGGTAAGGCGAGAGAGTGTTCTGAAGAGAGTTCCCTAGAGCAGAGAAGTGCAACCACACATATTCGGAAGCGCAGGACGACGGCGGAAGAGGGCGCACCGTGCAGCATTGGTTGCCAGCATGAAGAACATCACTGGAGACCGCCGCAGACTTGCCCACCATGTCCTAGGCCAGCAGAGTAGCAGAGAGCGGTGAGACAGCGGCCGTAGAACACCAGGTACGTGTTAAAGAAGCGGCCCAGCTTTTCCATCGTCTAACGAGTCCCCCAGAAGCCTGACAGCACCAGCGAGCAAGACCAGTTCAGCCAATCGAGACGCTGACAAATCGGGCATTCGGGAAGTGAAGGGCGACACGAGATACCTGCACGCGCGCGGAGGCCGAGGTGGCCGATGGG
This sequence comes from Trametes versicolor FP-101664 SS1, assembly GCF_000271585.1. Taxonomy (NCBI): domain Eukaryota; kingdom Fungi; phylum Basidiomycota; class Agaricomycetes; order Polyporales; family Polyporaceae; genus Trametes; species Trametes versicolor. The sequence continues at coordinate 455,241 of NW_007360334.1, forward strand.
GCATGGGCGTCCTGCTATCGTGCGGATGTTGGAATGAGGGTAAGCACTCGCCGCGTGCACGCCCCTACCTTTTCTGACGTACCTGTGCAGCTGCGGCGTGGCCCATCGCCATCACACACACGTCGTGCGGTGTCGTCTGAAGGTGTGCACGCGCTGGCAGTGTTCCGTTTACCAAGTATAGACTTTCTACTCACCTGTGCAGCCAGCACACTGGACGGCCCAACGAGACAGCACGGCCGGAGTGCGAGAACAGCCGCTGACGCGGCTCTCTTGGACGACGAGCAGCGAGCTCTCGACGGGCTCTTGACGTCGCGCAGCCATCAGGCTATCCCGCAAATGGTCGAGTCGGATCTCGAGAACTCGCAGAGCCGCCGGCCAAGACCAGCCGAGAGACAGGGCGAGACCGTGAGGACTCTGAGGCACAGGCGAGACGGGAGAAGAGGCGAGAATGTGGCGGTGCGGGAGTAAGTCGCGCGGTGGCGGGACTTGGCGTTGGTCGAGTTGTGGTGGCGCATGGGCGTCTTTCTGGACGTTCGTCCGCCCCTCGACTCGCGCGGCTGCGTGGCAGCCTCGCATTGTGCGTACAGCCTCAGGATCCCGTATGCACACCCTGTCGTGTATTTCGAAGGTACGACGCGTGTTTTTCTCGCAAATATAGCTTGCTGATCGTCCCTGATGCAGCTCCCGGAGGGACTTCAAGCTTCAAGTCTCGCCGGGTGGCTCTCGATGCCTTTCAAGTTCCTCTCGATTTCGCGACGACGCGGCGACTCCGCCACGTCTTGTCACTCTCACACGTTAACCCAGATTTTCTGCGAGCCTTGTACGCGCTTGGTGCGGCCTGCAACGTCTCTAAGATGCTCAAGGTCTGAACTTGCGTCCCCAGCCTGCCCTCAGACTCTCCCTGCTTCCTTTCTCGGTACCGGGATGATGACGCGCTGCAGCACGGCCTCGCTCGTCTGCTGAGTACTATACGACTCTCCACGCACGATACGCGCGATTCCGGCGTCCCGGGTGTCCCGCGAAGCGCTCCGTAATGCTCCAACAGCATGAGCCAGTCCCAGGCTCTTCCCCTCTCGATTTCGCAACAGCGCGGCGATGCCGCCTCGTCCAGAAGGAAGTTATGCGTTGGCCCGGGAGGAGACTCCCTGCACACGCGCTTTCGGCGCTGCGTGCCCTCTACAACGCGCCCGAGCATCGGATTTTGCCTCCGCGGCCAGTCCCTGGAGGCCGCCGACGTTCCCCCTCGCGATTTCACGGCGGCGCGATCACGCAGCCACCTGCCGCCGCTCTCCCTTGTACGACACGACTCTCAGCCACACGTGCGCGCAAATCCGGCTCTCAACGGCTCCTGCGAACGGCTCAGCGCCGGACTCGGCTCCAATAGCCAATCCCCGCGCTCTCAACACTTCCCCTCGCGATTCCGCCACATCGCGACCACACAGCCACGTCGGAACGGATGGTACGGCACGGTCAGACACTTGGGTATGTACGTGCGCCGTCCCTAGGCTATACGACCTCTGCGGCACTCTGGAGCTCCAGATCTCGCTCCCACAGCCATCTCTGGGCCGCTCGATGCTCCCCTTTTCCATTTCGCGACGGTGCGACAATGCGAACGTGTTTCGCTGCTCTCCCCCGCGCGGCACGACTTACGCCTATCCGCGTGCGCGAGTATAGCATCCCACGGCCTCTGCAACCCAGTTTGGGGCCCCCGGGTCTTTCACTCTCAATTGTTCCCCAGCGCGACGCCACAGCCGCATCGGAGCGGTCTCTATGGTACTGTACAAAGCTATGCGACACGCGCGCGGGGTCGCAGCGACTCAGGGCATCTGGGAGGCGCTGGACGCAGGACTCGTCTGCAACAGCCACTCCCGGCATCCCGCTTCCCACTCCGCCACTTTGCGACATCTCAGCCACGTCGAGAGGACATGTATAGCACGGTGCGATACTGTGCCACCCTTGGGAGGAGCTTCTGGGGAGAAACGACCTCTGCGACAGCCTCGGTGGCCGGACTTTGCACCGGCAGCCCGTCCCCAGGCCCGACACTCCCCTGCGCGATTTCGCGCCGACGTGACGCCGCGGCCTTGTCGAGACGCCATCTATGGGACTGCCCAACGCAGGGCTACGTCCTCGCGCGATTTTGGCGCACCAGGACTCCTGCTCGGCGCGTGAGGGGAGATGCCGGGTGGCCTTTGCTCCCCCGAGCTCTCCCCGGCCGCTGCATGATTTCCGTACGACTTCGCGGCGACGCGCGGAGCGCAGGGGTGCGCACGGTGCATTGGATGTGTTACAATACAGCGCCCCTGGATTCGCGCGACCTTAACGTCCTGCGAGCCTCGGGGAGGTGTTCGAGTTGAGGCTCCCCCGGGAGTTGTTCCCGACCTGTAGCTTGTAGTTTTTGTCGCATCTCCACGGGACTTGGACCTTGTACAGTGCGAGTATGCTACAGTGGAATACGATGCGACTTACACGGTAAAAACGCGATTTTCGACATTTGAGAGAAGTGGTCCCCATGAGTCCTCCGCTCCCTATGGCGCCCTCTCGCTCTCCTATAGACACCCCCTCCACAGCCCCACTCTCCTATAGACACGCACTCCACAGCCAGAGTCCGTTAATCTTCTCGTGGCAGCCAATTCTCGCCTCCACTCCCGCCCGGCCCGTCCGCCGCAGCCGACACCGCTAAATCCCGCTCAGGGGGACAAACGAAGGGAAGGACGACGTCACGCACGGCAGCGTCCGGTCGATCCTGCAGGAAGCCCTCGCTGACCTTCCGCGCGTCGGATGCGATGATGGTGAGGTGCGCATCGCGGTAGATGCGATGCATGCGAGCGAGCTCGCGCCGCTTGTCCTGGCCCGAGTCCTGTATTATGCACAGCGTGTCCGCCCACAGATATTGCATCCCGAGCTCGTGCGTGACGTAGATCGCGTCGCGGATAGTCTGCGGTAGGTTCGCAGGATTGATCCCCGCAGTGTAGACGTGCACGTTGGAGGTGAGAGTGCTGTGTGGTTGCGGCTCGCCCCAGACGTAGCTGAGCGCGCAGTACTTGCCGCGTAGGCCGTCCGTCGGGGCGAGACGCGGACGGCTGGGATCGGAGCAGTCGATGAGACGGGTAGGGAGCAGAGCATCGCTCTCGTGAGATGCTAGCAGGGCTCGGCAGCGCGCATGTCCCCGTGCGCACTCGTCGACGCAGTCTTTCGCAAGAGCTAGAGCATGCGGGGATCCGATGTCTAGGAC
>NW_007360334.1:462137-475153 GCF_000271585.1 Trametes versicolor FP-101664 SS1
GGACAGGGGGCGGAGACGATCGTAGTCCTCCTGGCCGGCGGTATCCCAGAGGGCGAGCTCGACGTGCTTGCCATCGACCTCTACATCGGCGACGTAGTTCTCGAAGACGGTGGGGACGTAAACCTGTGGTGATTGTTAGCGCCAGGGAACGCACGCGATCATCGCCACGTCTGCAGGTGCGCGCGGGCAACGCGACAATTAAGAGGTGGACCACTGACCTCGGGGAAGGTTCCCTTGGAGAAGACGATCAAAAGACAGGTCTGGGGAGCGCAGAATGAGTTGTGAGTGAGCTGTGAGGGAAGTGGTACGATTGTGGTTGAATGGAGCGCACCTTTCCGCAAGCACCATCACCGACGATGACGAGCTTCCTGCGAATTTCGGACATGAGGGGCGTGAGGACGGCAGGCGGAGGACAGTAAGGACGACGAGGAGGGCGTGGACGCGGCGGGAGTGGTTGTTGGCGACGAAGGAGAGGATGAGGACGACGAGACAGACGACGGGGAAGCGGTGAGATAGGAAGAAAACATCGCACTAGAGCTGCTGCGAGTGGTCGGTGTGGGCGAGTGCGAGGAGCGAGCGCGTCAGCGCGAGCGAGTCGGTCGAACGTACGGCAGTGGGTGACAGCCACGGATGGCAGGTGACGTCACGCGTCGCGGTCCGCGCAGGTCGGAGGGGCTCTCTCTCTTTCCTCGCTCTCTCGCCCTCGCTTCTCCTCTCGCTCGCTTACTCTTGGGTCTGGTACTGGGCCAGCGATCTCGGGCTCCGCGCTGCTTTCTGCGTGCAAGTCGGGCTCTCTTCGACCGCCGCTCGGTGCAGGCCACCAACGAAATGCAAACATCGCACTCTCGCGCTCTCAGGCCTTGCTACTCTCTCTAGCCGGCTCATTAGATGCATTAGACGGCGTTGCGGGCGTTTCCAGCTCTCCGCAGTCGTGGAAAACGGCAAGTCCTGGCCTCCCGCGCTCATTCCGCCAGCGTCTGCGTGTTCTGCATGCGCCCCCTCCACTATCATTGAGAGCAGCCCGGGTCTCTGCCGCCCATTTTCGCGGGTATCCCGCGCATACATCCTGCCGAGTAAGTCAGGCTCGTCCCAAATGTGTGTCCGAGAGCTTACCTGGTGCATCCCGCGTCGCCTCAGAGTGACATCGCCATATCGAGACACGCATGGACACCCGAAACAGCGGCCTCGCCCTGCCTCGCCCGTCCATTTAACTCCATCCGAGACTTCGCTCAGCATCACTCCCGCGCCGGCCGCATCGATGCCGTAGACCTCTGGTATGTGTTTCGAGTGCCCGCTCGGATACCCGCCCATTCTCTTGTGTACCTCCATCACCGCATTCGGAACTGACCTCTGTGCGAGCGCAGCAACGACGTTTTCGGCCACGCACACGCATACGGATCGCGCGAGACGCAAAGACGCGTCTACGAACGTGCTTACCGACGTGCCGCGAACCGTCCGCGGATCGCCAGCGAGCGTGCGCCTTCGTGGGGTCCCCGAAGACGTAGAGGCGATGAGCGGGGCCGTACGGGAACGCTCCTCGGGGGCCTGCCGCCGCCGAGGACCCGCGATGCGCATGACCGGGTGGACAGCTGCGACACCCGACGACGGATCGAGCACATACGTCAGGCATGCAGCCCGCATCTCGGATGGTAGACACGCTGTCGACTCGGAGAGCGACCTATGCGTGCTCACTGTCCCTCTGCAGAGTCCCCGCGCGACACTCACGACCACCCCACGCGCCCACCCCACGCGCAAACACACACACGAGACGATCGTACATGTCCGCACAGGCGCTGTACTCGCGCTCTAGCCGTCTCGGACCGCTAGGGCACAAGTTTGGGTAAGCACGGCTGCATTCCCGGGTCACATCTTCGTACACCTGCTCATCCACGCCATTTTTGTTCGAACATTTTGTATAACATTCATACAACACCCTATAGAGACTACAAGACCGACTACAACGGCTACAAGCCGCGGCTTCGCGCGTATAGTCCGACGTCGCCTGGGCGCTTAATCGCCCCTCTACCTCGACGCCAGCTTCCATCCAGCTCTCCCTCCACAACTGGTCCAGAAATCGCTTGCGAAGCCTGTGAATGGGTGAGTCGACCAGTTTACAATGGCAATGCTAAGGACTTACCTCACCTGTCGCCGTCTGTGCACCCGGCACACTCCCGTCCGAACCTCAGTCGCTTCGCATCGCCGCTAGTCCTTCGAATGGCACGCAGGAGACCTAGATGCAGGTGGATCAGCGAGAGCATCGACGCAAATCGATTTACTAACTCACTGATCACCAGACATCTGCCACGGCAGACAGGCATGCGCACGCGCGACCCCACTAGACGGCGCACAACGTGATCATCGCCTCCTTCCGTGCCTAGAAGCTACGTACGGCTACAGTACGCCCCCGCCGACGTCCCCTTCGCTCCCGCCGCTCGTCACCGCCCTTCCAAGACCAACCGACCTCGATTCGACCGCACGACGTCAGCTTGGGCCCGAAAGTACGTCAGCAGGCCCCTCTCTACGCGACACTCATCGGAACTTACCGTGTTTGCACTCGACACATGTCCACAGACGTCTCCACCCGGCGCGCAGATCTCTGCACAAGTGGCGGCGTCAGAGATAGCGCCTATGCAGGTAGCGCAAAAACGGTGCGTACCTCGCGTGCCACACCGTGTCCCTGCGAGTTCTCACTACATCGTACGTGTCAGAGGTCGTTACCAGTGTGCGATCCCCGTCACAGACCTTGCTCGCCCATTCGACACGACACGGCATCGTCTGCGCGGACCTGTAAGGAGTCGGGTACGTCAGCCTCGCTTTCTCCACCCGAACACGACAGACGCTCACCGCATCTGCGCTCGTACACGCCTGCGTAGGCGTCTCTGCGCTGCGCGTGCGGACGCGTTGGCGGACGCATTTACGCGACGGGGAGCACAGCGGTACATACCTCACACTGTACCCCGTGTCCCTGCGAGTACTGATTGCCTCGGCCCTGTCGGAGAGCGTTAGCCATGTCCGTGTGCACGGCACAGTCATACGAGCTCACCGAAGACGGCGCCACATCGCGCCCTTGACCTGCTCACCGACGACGACCCGGACAGCGCGGAGTAGGCGGCGGGCAGGAGCGAACGGGCGAGAGACAAGCAGAGAAGGAGAAAGAGGATGAGGGGATGGGGCCAAGCAAGCGGTGCGCCCCCAGTCTATATACCGCGCCCGCGTCGCTTATTTGGACCCCAACTGGCCCCATCTCACACGCACAGACCCCGCTCCGCTGGCTCCGCCTGCCCAGCCCCTCCGCGCCTTCGCCCGCTCGCCTCCCTTCGCGTCGCTTGCGGCGCAGACGCGGACGCGAGCCGCGGCCCTCACCGATAGCATGGGTGCTCCAATCCGCCACACGCGCGTCCGCGTCGCCACGGCGGCGTGCGCTTCCCTCGTAAAATACGTCTCACGCCGGAAACCCATCGCGCTCGCCGATCGGCTCCGACCCCAGGGAAGTGGGCCGCCCTTTGGGATGTACTGGCAGGTGCGCCCCCGTCGTGTCTCCGCGCGTGCTGACCGCCTCGGCGCACGCCAGGATACCAAGACAATCCAGGGCACTCGTTTGCCCGCGGCACAACCGCCCAGACATCCCCGTCCGCTCGAAGCGGCGAGCAGGATGGCTCGTCTACGTCCCCGCGACGTCCCGACGCCGTCGCACGACGACGGGAGCATAACTGATCTGAGACACGGCCGGACCCGTCCTCCGCACTTTCGCATGCACGAGGTCGTCCCGCGCACGGACCGAAATGCACGAGCCAAGATGTGCGCGCTCGGGTGTGCCGCGCAGCTTGCGGGAGATTCGTTTCACCCTCCCGAACGTTTTTGTGCGTCCGCAATATCCCCGGCCGGATAGGCCTCTGTGCACACGCCCCCGGCGCATTCGAGCAGCCACACCATGTATCGCAGTATGCCATGGTATGTAGCATGTACGCCCGTCAATATATGGTGTCCCTGCCCGTTTGCCCGCCGTGTCCTCCCCTGGGCTTGGGCCCCAGAAATCCTACGAGATCAGCTTCTAATTGCATGGATGCGAGCGTGCCGAAGTCTGTGCGTTTACGTGAGATCGAGAGGCGGTGGCTGGAGACCCGGAGTGGCTAGCGGCAGGCTCAGGTGCGAATGTTCAGGGTTCACCGTGCAGGCGAGCGGAGAGCGAACCCGCGGTGGATCGTTCATGCCGATCTTATAGCAGCGGCAGAAGGGGACGCACTCGTGAGGATGCCCGTACTGCAGCCATCCTAGCAGGACGGTCGAGTTCTTGTGCCGCTAGGTAGGCCCCCTTCAAGTTTTGGGGATACGACTAGTGACATGATGTAGTGTACAGACCATTCGAACATTACACATCGGCACCGAAAACTACATATCTCCATGTGCCGAGCGCTTGTCCATGGCAGAGTGCTCCCATCTCCATTCCCCACCCAGGACCGCGCCTCTTTGGCATCGCGAATCTGCACAGGTGTTGGCATGGCGTGAACAGGTTCTTCGCAGCCCTGAGGGAACCCTGAAAGAACATCATCCGTGAGTCGCCTCTCCCAATCGCCAGGATCCACAATTACGCGTTGTGGACCTCCCGCGGCTCTGCGTTCACGGCGCATGCGACGCCGCCGTCTGCACGGCGGAAGATAATGGCGAATATTCAGTGTTGTTATTTGCCTGCGACGGCCCAGGGGGACGCGAGCGCAACGCCAACCGAGGATGTGCACTCGACATGACCGGCGGGGTGCTTCAAGTTTGTGGATGGTATCCTGGAGGCTGGATCTATCAAAGCGCGAGGAACGGCAGCGCGTTGGTACCACAGACCCGCAATCTGGAGGATTAGCAGGCTTAGCTCGCACATAACCGCAGTACGTACCTGGTAATTTCGCTGCGTGATTGCAACGCTCACGATTGAGGTCCCGCAAAGAAGGAACCAGGAACCGTGCGGACACGCCGTCTCGCATACGCGGCTTCCGGCCCTTCGCGAGATGGATCATTGACATGCGCCGTTTCTGACAGGGACGGCTGTTCCTGAAGCAACGAGGGGGCCATGTCGCTGAACAGCCCAGATTGACAGTCCCATTCCTGACATCGAGATCTCGTCTGTGTGTGTGCACGCCGCACTGGTTTTTTTGCGCACACAAAAGTGAAGTGCTCGTATTGAGCCTTGAAGCCTGTACTGACGACCCTGGGTCGAGTGCCCTGGGTCGAGTAACGCTGTGGTAATGGTACAGAAGACGCACGAGACTTACGGGCGCAGCTCAGCGGCATGGCAACGGGTCGCCTCATAGGGTCGGTAGAAGGGCATCCAAATAACTCGTGCCAGAACGATAGGGTAACCATGCGGCGGGCGTCGAGAAGCGAGCCAGGGCCTGCGGCAGCGCTAGCAGCGAAGCAGTCGATTGGGTGCGAGGATGAGTTGATGGACGTCTCGATTACCGATTTGGCATGGTAATCGAGCTGAACGAGGAAACTGGTGAAATCGAGCGGCCGTCGAGCGGAGTGTCCGGCAGCGAGACGGTTCAAGTCGGTTTGGCACCAGCGGCGTCAGAGTCGAGCATATCAGTGTCGTGCCTGACTCAGAATCGCGCTGAGCAGTGCGGAGTGTCTCAGAATGTTGCACGGCGTTTTATACGAGCACTGGATATCATTGTACACAATGATAGAAAGGATGGCGACAAGCCTGGTGGGCAGAGATCCTGTGTCATCGTTGTTCACCGCAGAGCTGCACCGCGCGTGCTTCGAACCACACCGCATGCCAAATCGGGCACATTGCCCAAAAATCTGTCCCCGACTTGATCTTCGTTCCGTGCGATACTGGACGGCGCACTTTCCGCATATCTACAGCATGCACAGATGCTATTCCACCTGCAGGACGTTCCAGCCACAGTCTGGCAGCCTGTGTGGACATTCTATTGTAGGGACGGGGTCCACTGTGGCGCTATTGAATTGTTCGTGAGCACGAGGATCTTCGGGGAGCAACAAATATATTCCAAAAGCTCTAGACAGGATTGGCTGGGGGAAAGGGCTAGGACGAGGGGATCTGCTTGGCCGAGCCATATTCCACAGCCGACCCTGTCCACGCACCTGTGACTCAGGCGGAGAGCGAGCAAGAGGTGGCGGACATCGTTCGTTATTACGTGGCGCGGAACACTGAAACTGGAAGATCGGGAATGGAAGAAGTGAACCTCAACAATAACGTCACCCCTTACACAACCGCTGATAGATTTGGGATATGGCACTGCAGCCTACGTGGCAAAATTGACATTTGCTCCGCCGTGTCTCCACCTCGCTACCCACCTCGCCGCCTACCTTTCCACCACCATTGTCTCACTCCCGCTCGCCGTCCGCTGTCGTTCCACGGCCGGACGATGCTGAGCCGTCATCCTTTCCACACCGCGCCATCCTCTGAATCTGCCGCCCGCCTCGATGCTGCCATCTGTGGCCGCTGTACTCCGATCACTCCGCAAGTCTGTGTTGCGGGTGGACGCAAGGGACACGTGGTTTGTGCATTCCCAGGTAAGTACTCGGTTTGCATCCATGTGAGACGAGTTCAAGTTGTCGAGCCTCCCAGCACTAGCAAGCCCTAGGCGACGACGAGACGACGACGAGAGAAGCTACAGGGGCACCAGCTGCGTGGCGAAGTAGGCACGGCCCGGGGCGTGCTTGGACGGCGTGTGTGCGGCAGCGGCATTCGTCGTGAGACGATCCGCTAGAGCACACCGTCACGGGCTACGGAGGGCTGCAGGGTGTAGAGAAGACGGCAACGAGCAGCCAGAGTCGTTTGCGACACGTGAGTTCCAGTTTGGCGAGGTAAGGCGAGAGAGCATTCTGAAGAGAGTTCCCTAGAGCAGAGAAGTGCAACCACACATATTCGGAAGCGCAGGACGACGGCGGAAGAGGGCGCACCGTGCAGCATTGGTTGCCAGCATGAAGAACATCACTGGAGACCGCCGCAGACTTGCCCACCATGTCCTAGGCCAGCAGAGTAGCAGAGAGCGGTGAGACAGCGGCCGTAGAACACCAGGTACGTGTTAAAGAAGCGGCCCAGTGTTTCCATCGTCTAACGAGCCCCCCAGAAGCCTGACAGCACCAGCGAGCAAGACCAGTTCAGCCAATCGAGACGCTGAAAAATCGGGCATTCGGGAAGTGAAGGGCGACGCGAGATACCTGCACGCGCGCGGAGGCCGAGGTGGCCGATGGGGCATGGGCGTCCTGCTATCGTGCGGATGTTGGAATGAGGGTAAGCACTCGCCGCGCGCACGCCCCTACCTTTTCTGACGTACCTGTGCAGCTGCGGCGTGGCCCATCGCCATCACACACACGTCGTGCGGTGTCGTCTGAAGGTGTGCACGCGCTGGCAGTGTTCCGTTTACCAAGTATAGACTTTCTACTCACCTGTGCAGCCAGCACACTGGACGGCGCATCGAGACAGCACGGCCGGAGTGCGAGAACAGCCGCTGACGCGGCTCTCTTGGACGACGAGCAGCGAGCTCTCGACGGGCTCTTGACGTCGCGCAGCCATCAGGCTATCCCGCAAATGGTCGAGTCGGATCTCGAGAACCCGCAGAGCCGCCGGCCAAGACCAGCCGAGAGACAGGGCGAGACCGTGAGGACTCTGAGGCGCAGGCGAGACGGGAGAAGAGGCGAGAAGGTGGCGGTGCGGGAGTAAGTCGCGCGGTGGCGGGACTTGGCGTTGGTCGAGTTGTGGTGGCGCATGGGCGTCTTTCTGGACGTTCGTCCGCCCCTCGCCTCGCGCGGCTGTGTGGCAGCCTCGCATTGTGCGTACAGCCTTAGGATCCCGTATGCGCACCCTTTTGTGTATCTCGAAGGTACGACGCGCGTTTTTTTTCTCGCAAATATAGCTTGCTGATCGTCCCTGATGCAGCTCCCGGAGGGACTTCAAGCTTCAAGTCTCGCCGGGTGGCTCTCGATGCCTCTCAAGTTCCTCTCGATTTCGCGACGACGCGGCGACTCCGCCACGTCTTGTCACTCTCACACGTTAACCCAGATTTTCTGCGAGCCTTGTACGCGCTTGGGGCGGCCTGCAACGTCTCTAATATGCTCAAGCTCTGAACTTGCGTCCCCAGCCTATCCTCAGACTCTCCCTGCTTCCTTTCTCGGTACCGGGACGACGACGCGCTACAGCACGGCCTTGCTCGTCTGCTGAGTACTATACGACTCTCCACGCACGATACGCGCGATTCCGGCGTCCCGGGTGTCCCGCGAAGCGCTCCGTAATGCTCCAACAGCATGGGCCAGTCCCAGGCTCTTCCCCTCTCGATTTCGCAACAGCGCGGCGATGCCGCCTCGTCCAGAAGGAAGTTATGGGTTGGCCCGGGAGAAGACTCCCTGCACACGCGCTTTCGGCGCTGCGTGCCCTCTACAACGCGCCCGAGCATCGGATTTTGCCTCCGCGGCCAGTCCCTGGAGGCCGCCGACGTTCCCCCTCGCGATTTCACGGCGGCGCGATCACGCAGCCACCTGCCGCCGCTCTCCCTTGTACGACACGACTCTCAGCCACACGTGCGCGCAAATCCGGCTCTCAACGGCTCCTGCGAACGGCTCAGCGCCGGACTCGGCTCCAATAGCCAATCCCCGCGCTCTCAACACTTCCCCTCGCGATTCCGCCACATCGCGACCACACAGCCACGTCGGAACGGATGGTACGGCACGGTCAGACACTTGGGTACGTACGTGCGCCGTCCCTAGGCTATACGACCTCTGCGGCACTCTGGAGCTCCAGATCTCGCTCCCACGGCCATCTCTGGGCCGCTCGCTGCTCCCCTTTTCCATTCCGCGACGGTGCGACGATGCGGACGCGTTTCGCTGCTCTCCCCCGCGCGGCACGACCTACGCCTATCCGCGTGCGCGAGTATAGCGTCCCACGGCCTCTGCAACCGAGTTTGGGGCCCCCGGATCTTTCACTCTCGATCGTTCGCCAGCGCGACGCCACAGCCGCATCGGAGCGGTCTCTATGGTACTGTACAAAGCTATGCGACACGCGCGCGGGGTCGCAGCGACTCAGGGCATCTGGGAGGCGCTGGACGCTGGACTTGGCTGCAACAGCCATTTCCGGCACTCCGCTTTCCACTCCGCCACTCTGCGGCATCTCAGCCACGTTGAGGAGACGCATACAGCACGGTACGATACTCTGCCAGCGTTAGAGGAGCTCTTAGGACGAAACGACCTCTGCGACATCCTCGGTGGCCGGACTTTGCACCGGCAGCCCGTCCCCAGGCCCGACACTCCCCTGCGCGATTTCGCGCCGACGTGACGCCGCGGCCGTGTCGAGACGCCATCTATGGGACTGCCCAACGTAGGGCTACGTCCTCGCGCGATTTTGGCGCACCAGGACTCCTGCGAGGCGCGCAAGGGGAGATGCCGGGTGACCTTTGCTCCCCCGAGCTCTCCCCGGCCGCTGCATGATTTCCGTACGACTTCGCGGCGACGCGCACGGCGCAGGGGTGCGCACGGTGCATTGGATGTGCTACAACACAGCGCCCCTGGATTCGCGCGACCTTAACGTCCTGCGAGCCTCGGGGAGGTGTTCGAGTTGAGGCTCCCCCGGGAGTTGTTCCCGACCTGTAGCTTGTAGTTTTTGTCGCATCTCCACGGGACTTGGACCTTGTACAGTGCGAGTATGCTACAGTGGAATACGATGCGATTTACACGGTAAAAACGCGATTTTCGACCTTTGAGAGAAGTGGTCCCCATGAGTCCTCCGCTCCCTATGGCGCCCTCTCGCTCTCCTATAGACACCCCCTCCACAGGCCCACTCTCCTATAGACACGCACTCCACAGCCAGAGTCCGTTAATCTTCTCGTGGCAGCCACTTCTCGCCTCTACTCCCGCCCGGCCCGTCCGCCGCAGCCGACACCGCTAAATCCCGCTCAGGGGGCAAACAGAGGGAAGGACAACGTCACGCACGGCGGTGTCCGGTCGATCCTGCAGGAAGCCCTCGCTGACCTTCCGCGCGTCGGATGCGATGATGGTGAGGTGCGCGTCGCGGTAGATGCGATGCATGCGAGCGAGCTCGCGCCGCTTGTCCTGGCCCGAGTCCTGTATTATGCACAGCGTGTCCGCCCACAGATATTGCATCCCGAGCTCGTGCGTGACGTAGATCGCGTCGCGGATAGTCTGCGGTAGTTTTTCAGGATTGATCCCCGCAGTGTAGACGTGCACGTTGGAGATGACAGTGCTGTGTGGTTGCGGCTCGCCCCAGACGTAGCTGAGCGCGCAGTACTTGCCGCGTCGGCCGTCCGTCGGGGCGAGACGCGGACGGCTGGGATCGGAGCAGTCGATGAGACGGGTAGGGAGCAGAGCATCGCTCTCGTGAGATGCTAGCAGGGCTCGGCAGCGCGCATGTCCCCGTGCGCACTCGTCGACGCAGTCTTTCGCGAGAGCTAGAGCATGTGGGGATCCGATGTCTAGTACGTGACTTCGCGCGATGACGCACCCCGCCGCCGGGTCTTCTGTCGATCCAGTTTCAGCAACGCTGCATGGTCAGGAAATTACGCAGTGAGAACATACTGGTGCTTGTATACAGGTACCCTTCAAATCGCAGCAAGCCATTTGCACATACAGCCAGTTCTTGAGCGTGGGGAGGGCTAACCCCGTTTGAAGGCCGCTTGATACCCACGATGATCTTCACCGGACTTGCGCTCGGCATAGCATCGTCGTCCTTAGACCGAGTCGCATACAGCAGCCGACACCAAAGGCATCCGGCGTCGGCCTGTGACTTGACCTCTGCCCACGAAGTCGAGTATGCATATCCTCCGCTGTATGAGGAGTCCTTTTGCCTTACAACATGCGTGTAGAAGAGCCCGAGGTGCGCTGCAAAGGGTCCATCCCAGCACGGTTGACAGAGCGCGGACCGTTGTGTGTTATCGCTGTGGACATTACCCTTTGGTGAGTAGGCTATACACTACCAGGTACGCCATACTGACTTTGGTAAACTTGTACGCGCACTGTCTGCATCCCAGCTTGCGGCTCGCATACGCTCGTTCGACAACTGTGCGATGGCGTCCAGCGACAATGGATATGACATGTCGGTTGCGCGGTCCCCCGAGAGTATTACCGCAAAGCCCAGTTCCGGTGAAGAGTGCATCAAAGAGCTGGAAGGTCGGTTCTGCAGTGTAGCCAAGAGGTGCTAGTCACAGACATGGATACGGGTCGTCGACGAAGCGCAGTGTGTATACTCCACGGAGTGATGCGCAGCCTGAGAAATCATCTCTTGTCAGACGAAGCTGTAAGAAGGACGAAAACAACATGCTACAGATGTGTTGATGAACGAAGTGGAAGGTCGATAGGACGTGGTGACGACTGGACAGGCTGCTGGTGGTCGAGCCATGTTTGAGCATCAGTCTTCGAATTTGCGTGGTCTCCAAATTTCATCCGCTCAATGCATAACAAATGACGTTGAACCAAGGACCAAACCTGCATCAGTCATAGCATCATGCATACAGGGCGTTGCCAAGGCGCGAGGAGCCCAAGGATGAAGACGGCCAGAGGTCATGGTGGTAGCGGACCAAGGTGGACCGGTCCCTCGCAGGCTCACACGCATCCCACCACCACGCACTCGAACACTGGATGCACGCCTAGCAGCAAACGAACACCCTCACCATGCACCCATGCAAGAGAGCATATGCTCACCGAGCGTGCGATCTACTAAATAGTCTAATTCCCTCCAATCCGACCGAGCGAAAAGACATGGAAAGAAACTCTACGCACGCGCGCCGCGCACCGATCACACACCACTCCGACGCGACAGACGCAGCAGGGCATGCAGACAGAGGAAACGAGAGCCAGGCCGTAGATCGATGTACAAGAGACGACAGAGATGAGAGATATGTCACAGTCATTGCGAAGATAGTACTAGTCGTGAACGTACGCGGGGGTATTACGAACGGTAACGGTGAGCGGACGAAGCGAGGGCCGGGTAAGGGCAGGCGCGTGCACCGCGCGCCCATCCTGGTCGCCATGAAGGAGCAGGTGCGTGGATGTTGAAAGCGAGATGCCTGGCAGGCCTGGTGCGGTACTCGAAAAGGGAAAGCGGGTAACGTAGAGTCCTGGCCAGCCGAGGGAAACACCGGGGATCGCAAAGGCTTAGAGCACGACACAATGGTGGCTCTTCTTCGCGCCCTTGGGCCGGATGAGGAGCGCAGCACGCGTCGCGTACTGGAACACCTCACGTACGCCCTCACCCGTCCGTGCCGAGCACTCGAGATAGTGACGGGCACCAATCTTCTGTGCTACCGCCATGCCCTATTCACCAGTCGAAGTCAGCATGACGCAAAGAGGGTGGGCTCCGCCGAGACGCATGCAAAGGGCATGGCACAGGTGCACAAAACAACGACGCACCTCCTCGGGAGTGACCGGCCGCTGGTTGGTCTTCCTCAGCTCCTCAATGACCCTGGGGTCCCGCCGGAGATCCTTCTTGCAGCCGACCAGGATAACCGGAAGCCCGGCGCAAAAGTGCATCACCTCGGAAATCCACTGTTGACGTGTGGAGCGGGCGCGGTCAGAATAGCACGCATGCATCATCGAGGTGCAAGACAGACCTTCTCCTGTACGTTGTCAAGCGAATCGGGCGAGTCCACGGCGAAGCAGATGAGGATGACGTGGGAGTCGGGGTAGGACAGGGGGCGGAGACGATCGTAGTCCTCCTGGCCGGCGGTATCCCAGAGGGCGAGCTCGACGTGCTTGCCATCGACCTCTACATCGGCGACGTAGTTCTCGAAGACGGTGGGGACGTAAACCTGTGGTGATTGTTAGCGCCAGGGAACGCACGCGATCATCGCCACGTCTGCAGGTGCGCGCGGGCAACGCGACAATTAAGAGGTGGACCACTGACCTCGGGGAAGGTTCCCTTGGAGAAGACGATCAAAAGACAGGTCTGGGGAGCGCAGAATGAGTTGTGAGTGAGCTGTGAGGGAAGTGGTACGATTGTGGTTGAATGGAGCGCACCTTTCCGCAAGCACCATCACCGACGATGACGAGCTTCC
>NW_007360334.1:475274-493751 GCF_000271585.1 Trametes versicolor FP-101664 SS1
GGCAGGCCTGGTGCGATACTCGAAAAGGGAAAGCGGGTAACGTAGAGTCCTGGCCCAGCCGAGGGAAACACCGGGGATCGCAAAGGCTTAGAGCACGACACAATGGTGGCTCTTCTTCGCGCCCTTGGGCCGGATGAGGAGCGCAGCACGCGTCGCGTACTGGAACACCTCACGTACGCCCTCACCCGTCCGTGCCGAGCACTCGAGATAGTGACGGGCACCAATCTTCTGTGCTACCGCCATGCCCTATTCACCAGTCGAAGTCAGCATGACGCAAAGAGGGTGGGCTCCGCCGAGACGCATGCAAAGGGCATGGCACAGGTGCACAAAACAACGACGCACCTCCTCGGGAGTGACCGGCCGCTGGTTGGTCTTCCTCAGCTCCTCAATGACCCTGGGGTCCCGCCGGAGATCCTTCTTGCAGCCGACCAGGATAACCGGAAGCCCGGCGCAAAAGTGCATCACCTCGGAAATCCACTGTTGACGTGTGGAGCGGGCGCGGTCAGAATAGCACGCATGCATCATCGAGGTGCAAGACAGACCTTCTCCTGTACGTTGTCAAGCGAATCGGGCGAGTCCACGGCGAAGCAGATGAGGATGACGTGGGAGTCGGGGTAGGACAGGGGGCGGAGACGATCGTAGTCCTCCTGGCCGGCGGTATCCCAGAGGGCGAGCTCGACGTGCTTGCCATCGACCTCTACATCGGCGACGTAGTTCTCGAAGACGGTGGGGACGTAAACCTGTGGTGATAGTTAGCGCCAGGGAAACGCACGCGATCATCGCCACGTCTGCAGGTGCGCGCGGGCAACGCGACAATTAAAAGGTGGACCACTGACCTCGGGGAAGGTTCCCTTGGAGAAGACGATCAAAAGACAGGTCTAGGGAGCGCAGAGTGAGTTGTGAGTGAGCTGTGAGGGAAGTGGTACGATTGTGGTTGAATGGAGCGCACCTTTCCGCAAGCACCATCACCGACGATGACGAGCTTCCTGCGAATTTCGGACATGAGGGGCGTGAGGACGGCAGGCGGAGGACAGTAAGGACGACGAGGAGGGCGTGGACGCGGCGGGAGTGGTTGTTGGCGACGAAGGAGAGGATGAGGACGACGAGACAGACGACGGGGAAGCGGTGAGATAGGCCGGGCGGGCTTTTCAGCGGGCCTTCAACTCAACCCAAACACAGCTTGAGTCGCCATTACGTCAGCACCCAGGCCCGTGCGTGCGAATGACCTTCCCCTTCTGGATGCACTGCCCACCGGGGCAGACCCAACAGCGAGCAGCCGGCGGCATTCGTCCTCGACCGCAGTGAGCTCAACACGGCCCACGTCGTTCAACAACTTTGTCTACTCCAGCAAGCAACGTGCGACGGCCACATATTCGCCCTCTGGTCCCCAGCTACCCATCTCGCACACCTCGATCGCCTCGACCGCCCACTCGCCAAAGTCGACCTGCACAGGCCCCTTCAAATTCTCCACATGTTCATCTTGTCCCGCCTCCTGCGCCCGCACCGCCTTCAGGGCGTCCGAAGCTAGCACCGAGCTGTACGAGAACGGCGTTCGCGTTCTTCCGCGCGGCTTTCTGTAGATTGTGTTCAACACCGTGCAATGCAGCTGTGCTCGCTCTCATCAGCCTTGGCGACTCTCGGACTTCGTGGTGGTGCTTGCCTTCAGTTCTCGCTTCTCGTCTACCAGCAAATTTGCTCGCTTGAACGCCTCCACTATCGCATCTGGGCCCACACTCGTTAGCTGCTATCTCCCTTCGACCACGAAGAACTCTACGCACCGGCTACACGCCTCAGTTTTCTTGCGCTTTCGCTTTCGAGCGACGGTCCGATCCACATCACGTTCGCCCGCTCCCGGCTTCCCCGCTCGGGTTTCAGGATGTCCATCCTGTCCAACCTCACAACCAACTTCTCTCCACCCAGGATCTCAAGAATCTTCGGCCGCAGTTCCTGCAAGACGTTCTTTGCCATCTCGAGTGTTCGCTGCTTCTCCTTTTCAACATCGAGCGACATCACGCCGAGCGTAAAGTGCAGCCGCCGTGGGGGTATCACGACCGTCGCGTCTAGCCCCGGGATAATAAGCGTTGCCGCCAGGAGCGCGTCCGTGAACGTACCGATCGTCTCGCGCAGCCTTTCGTGGTGGCCCTGTACCGTGAATGGTCAGATGTGCGTCCAGATACTCTGTGTATGCTGTAACATACCATCGGAAGCGCAATGACTACAGGTTCAAAACTTCAGTTCTGCGCGAGTGTAAAAACATTAGCGGGACTTACAGTGCGTCAGACGGGGTCTGGACATTTTCTCTGCCGGAGGCCTAGTGGATCCCGTCGAACCATCTGGCGCGGATGGCCCAGCGACCGCGTTCCCTCCCATCTGCGGCTGAAGCGTCGTGCCACGACCACTGCCCCGCCCGCGGCCTCTCCATTGCCCTCTTCCACGTCCGCGGGCGCGCCCTCCGCCGCGTGTGTGACCTCCACCGACGCTCGAAGATGTAGGTCCTACTCCGTCGTTGCTCATGCGGGTTGGTACGGAGTCTACGCTCACGAGAACCGTAGCGGACTGCTTGTGCGTCGTGTATTGGACAACACGTGCTGTAAACAGTGCGCGTGTGGTACGCGAGGAGGTCGCTGCAGCTGCAGCGTTGTGGAGCATAAGAAGGACGCTTGCGGCACGCTCGAGCCTTGGTCAATCTTCGAAGCTGGAGACGGGCCGTCGGGCCGAGGTCGGTTTGCGTTCGAGCGTCGAGGCAAGTCCTCTTCGCTGGCCACCCGTTCTTCCGCTACCTTCACTAGCTGTTTGTGACGCTCTCATTTCACCCGCATAGGTCGGAATGCCAAGCTGTCAATATTTCAATCCGAGCACATCACCCGACTAGGATGAGTTCGTGCGGCGCCCGCTTCCTCGACCACCTGCACTGCTTCCGTGCGTATCGCCGAAGGCTTCCCCGCATTGGCATTCATATCTCAACTATAGGTTCCCGCGGCAGAACGGCGAATGCCTCTCACCATATCACAGAGGATTCAGGCAGTGCATCTCTCTAAGATTCGAAGATCTACATGTAAACATCCCTGTATGCCGTGGACGTCGCCCTTTCTGACGCTGACCGTCCGCATCACCTTCACCCTCCATGGGTTCCAACATCTCTCGACTCTGGTCCACCTTGCCGTCAAAGCCGCCTTCCATCTGTGTAGACTGCTGGGAGGGTCCTTTCGCTGCTCGCTTGGGTCTCTTCCACAAGCCGGTTCGAGCGACGCGTGGTACAAGTGGCGGGTATTCATACTCTACCTCGTATGCCCAGCTCGAGTGCCGCGCCGCCCTCAGCTGTGTTTGGTGTCGATTTCTACTCACGAATCTCAAACTTATCACAGACTTCGATATCGAAGGCTCTGAGAGGCGCTTGAAAATCACTGTGGGGCGCCCGGGGTGGGCAAGAATCTCCAACCCTAACGAGGCAGTGCATAGGCCAACGAATGCTCAGGAATTCGTAATACTCCACAAAGGTCACATACTGGTCGAAGGGTGTGTGCATACCGCTGCAGGTGGGTCTACAGTCATTTACGTCTCCTCGTGAGCAGAAATTGAGCTATGGTTTGCCTAGATGACCACGCTGCACCGTATATCTTCACGCGAAGCCCTGTGCTCGATGTTGGATCCCCTCGCGCTCTCTCGCTCGCACAGGCAAGCATCGACGAGTGCGTGCACAAGCACACGCGCTGCATCCAGCTTTCACCCTCCTTCGATCCTCGCCTCCCTACACGACTTGTCGACTGTACCGAACTCAAGCGCCCGCGTCTAGTCTCGACAGGTGGTAGACGCGGCAGGTACCTCGCCCTTAGTTATGTGTGGGGCGAGGCGCAACCCCACCAAACTACCACATCCAACGTATCTGCTTATTCCGACGGCATCTCCCCCTCCATCCTTCCCAGAACCATCCGCGATGCGATCTATGTCACGCGTATCCTCGGGTTTCAGTTTCTTTGGATCGATAGCCTGTGCATCATCCAGGACTCGAACGAGGACAAACTGCACGAACTGGGGCGCATGCACCGCGTCTACCGCTACGCGTACCTCACCCTCATCGCTGCCAGCGCCCGGAAAGTCAGCGAGGGCTTCCTTCAAACCCGACCCGCTTGCCCGCGCGACGTCGCGTTTCCTTTCCCCTGCGCCTCACCCGCTCTGCAGGTGGGCAAGATCAACCTCTCTGTGACCACCCTCCCGCGCTCGGGCCCGAGCTACGCACAGCCCCGCATCGAAGAGCCCATCAACGCACGGGGCTGGTGTCTCCAAGAATACTACATGTCCCCTCGCGCGCTGATATTCGCCTCGAACACGCTCCGATTCCGATGCCAGACGAGTACGCAAAACGTCGGCTACGCATACTACAACCAAGTCCGCGAGCGGCGACTGCCCCACGTGCTCTTCCTTCGACGCCCGCCCCCAGCAGTGTACGGCGGTGAGGACTGGACTGCCGTGCACAGGGCGTGGTGGGACATCGTCGAAGACTACAGCCGACGCGTCGTGGGCACGCCTTCGGACAAGCTCGTCGCATGCGGCGCGATCGCAGACGCGTTCCAGCGAGTACTACGCACCGAGTACCTCGCCGGATTGTGGCGCGACACGTTCCTCCAGGACCTGCTGTGGGAGAAAGACGGGGAGGCGCGCTTGGAGCGTCCGGCGGCCTTCCGTGCGCCGTCGTGGTCCTGGGCCGCCGTCGACGGGAGGCTGAAGATGAAGTCGCAGAACTATTTGGACGGGGTCGCGCTTGCGGAGGTGGTCCGTTGCACGGTCATGCTCAAGGACGCCGAGCTTCCATTTGGGCAGGTCATTGGCGGATCCCTCGTTCTGCACGCTCCTTTGATACCGTACGACGCGCAGTCACGGCCTCCATCTTCGCTCGAAACGGCCATGAACGACGAGGCAGATGCAGCACGAATCTGGAGCGCGTGGCTCGTCCCGCTCTGGAGGCCCAATTCGTTTTGGATGACCGGTCTCGTCGTTGCGCGCGCCGACTCGGATAGCCCGGGCGGCAGGGAGGTCTACCGGCGGGTTGGGAAGTTTGGCGCAGATCCTCTGGATGAGTCCTACGTCGATGCGCTCGAAGAACTGGTGGAGGTCGAGATCATATGATCGAAACTCCAGACATCCCCCGCTTGGATGTACGCATCAAGTGCAGACTCGCAATTGTGCCGCCTGTGGAGAAGCTTCACGCCTCTACCCCAAGATTACGGAACGTATGTACGGTACTCTTCGATCTCAAGCCCGCTCCTTTGCAATCAATATACACTTCAAGATCTGGAAAATTATTTCGAGATTGCGGTGCACGATGCGAGAGGCGCCTGTCGAACAGCTTGTTCCGCTACGTACGCCACGACGCCGATACCGACATGGTCCCTTCGGAAGCAGAGTACAGTACTGCATTCCGGCCGTACTTCAGCTGATTCGGAGCTGGGGGGCAGGAATCCAGAGAAGAGATACCGGGCCCGGCAGGATGGCGGGTTCACAGGAATACGTACGTATCAGCAATTGCACACTGGATAATGTTGACATGTTGACAGATCGACGTGCTGGCAATGATGATTGTCCTGTGCTAGTAAGTTGCGGCGCTGTCGAAACTATTCTGCCCAGGATGCTGTATACTCCAGTCGGCATATATTGGCACGATGTGACGACTCTCTGATGTCGCTTTTTCGATGCCTTTCCTCCCGACCTTCCCGGGTCCCCCGCTCTAATCCTCCATGGGTGTCAAACCCTCTCGAGCGCTGCCGCCTCGACCATCCGGTCTTTGCGAAAACTGCTGGAGAGGTCCTTTTGCTGCGCACTTCGGCCTCTTCCACACTCCAATCAAGTGGAAGTGGAATGGACAACGGTTCCTTTTTGGCGGAGGGTATACGTATCTCACTTCGGGGTCAGGACTGGGCTACCCTGCCGCTTCAAGTTGTGCATGGTGCACGTTCTTAGGCAAACTGTTGGCAAAAGATGCCCGATCCGAAACACTCAAACAACGGCCGAATGGCCAGTGGAAGATCACAGTCGGCTTATGTCCAATAAACGCCGGTTCGCCTGCCAACGCGCAAGTACTCGGGGTGGTCATTAACGGCGTCTCAAGGCTCTACACAGGTCTTTTGCACACACCCACAAGTGAGTTCGCATGTTTCATGCTAATAGATCCTGATATTGACGTCGTTCATCAGGCAATCCCGCAGCACCATATATCGTCGCACGAAATCCTCTCCTGAACGTTGGATCCCCGAGCGCGTTCTCGCTCGCAAAAGTACTCATCAATGAGTGCGTGCATCAACACATACGCTGCAGCCAAATCTCGCCTTCCTCCGATGTTCGTCTCCCCTCGCATCTCGTCGACTGCACACGCCCCGCTCGCCCGCGCTTGGTCTATACGAAGGGCGTATACGGCAGGTACCTCGCACTCAGCTACGTGTGGGGTGAGGAACAGCCGCACCAAACCACCACATCAAACGTGTCTGCCTACTCTGCCGGGATAGACGCATTTCTTCTCCCTCAAACCATCCGCGACGCGATCTCGGTTACGCGCACCCTCGGGTTCCAATACCTTTGGGTAGATAGCCTATGCATTGTGCAGGATTCGGACGAGGACAAGCTACACGAACTCGGGCGAATGCACCTCATCTATCGCTACGCATACTTCACCATCATCGCCGCCAGCGCGGAGCGGGTCAGCGACGGCTTCCTTCAACATCGCCGGGCGAACCATGACATCACGCTTCCATTCCTCTGTCCTGTGCGCCCTCCTGCGCCCGGGAAGAGCGTGGAGGACGTGTTCCGGGTCGGCAAAGTACGCGCTACTTCCCTAGGCATCACAGAGCACGGGACAGTCCTGTCGGGCGGGGATTCAGCAAGCGAGCCCATTCACAAGCGGGGCTGGTGCCTGCAGGAGCTGTACATGTCACCGCGCGCCCTCATCTTCACGTCCGAAACACTGCGGTTCAGGTGCCAACAGATCACGAAGAACGTCGGAAACTCCTTCTACCATCCCACCTCCGCCGAATTACGCCTCCCCGACGTGCTCTTCTACCATCCCACCTCCGCCGAATTACGCCTCCCCGACGTGCTCTTCTGCCCTGACGCGTTACCGACCATGGAGCGAAGATCCAAGGAATGGTGGGCTATTCACCGAGCGTGGACCGACATCGTACATCAATACACCCGGCGCACCATCGGGAAGGCGTCGGACAAGCTCGTTGCGTGCGGTGCGCTCGCCGAGGCGTTCCACCGCGTCCTAGGATCACACTATGTCGCGGGACTGTGGTGCGACACCCTCCTCCAAGATCTGCTCTGGGTCAGAATGGAGGACGATCGTCTTCGGCTCAAGACCGGAGACAGCCGTCCAGCGCAATACCGCGCGCCATCGTGGTCTTGGGCGGCCGTCGAGGGCGCCGTCCGGATCCGGACGGAACCGGAGCTCGTAGACGTGCAAACCGTTGCGGAGGTCGTCCACTGCGATGTCGCGCTCAGCGACCAGGAGCTTCCGTTCGGGGAGGTGACGGGCGGCGTCCTCGTCTTGCGCGCGGCGTTGATACAGCCCGACTGCGCGTTACGCTTTGGCTCCTCGCGGGACGAGGTTCGGATCTCCTCTACCCGACTTGCGCATCGCTGGGGTCCGAATGCCGACGGTTCTGCCTACGAGGGCAACACCATATTGGAGGGTGGGACGCTTCCCGGGTGGTGCACCGCGGACTACGCTGCTGACCGGTGGATTGGGAGCACTCCCGTACGGTGGCTCGTCCCGCTCTTGCGGCACAACTTCTTGTCTGACGTGCATGGTCTTATCGTGGCCCTCGCGGATCCTGGCCTCCACTCAGGCGCGGAGAGCAGGAAGGTCTACCGCCGCGTTGGACAGTTTCGCGTGGACGCAGATTCGTGGGACTCGCTGTGGCAAGCTGGCGGGCCTCTGCCCTTGCCAATGGTGGAGATCGAGATCGTATGAACACGATTTCGCTGCCGCGACCATCTGGGACCTACTCCCGACGCTTCAAGGATAGCTAGGCTGAAGAAGGAGGTTCCTAGAGTACAATCGGCCGGTACTTGCATTGGGTCATTTGCGTTGTAGTACTTAACTGGATAGAGTGTACTGAGCTGGCTGATTTTGCGCTCTGGAATTTGAAGCAACATTCAGTGACTCCGAACCAAGTGTTGCCATGGCTGGTGTCGGCGTAAGTACTTTGAAGACAGTTATGGCGGTAGAATGAGGGACTCGTTAGGCGTTTAAACATGTTGCGGGCTGACGCGGAGCTTAAGCGCCGGTCTGACCTTGTTCCGCGACCACCACTGCTCGCCGACTTGCTGCTCCTGAGTCTCTTGGTCTCCCCGCTTTACTCAACATATCATCTGAGCTGCCTCTCTCTCCTTTCCTTAACAAAGGAGCCTTGTCTACTGGACGTATCGCGCCGCGCTGCCGAACGGAGAGTCCACGGTTCAAACTCGCTCCCTGGATGCCCTTGCCTTCACCTCGAAGGTCTTAGCTACGGGTCAAGTCGTCTCTGCTTCGTATCCGTAGGGTGAGTTGCAATTATCTTTGGACAACACATTGAAGCCTTAATATCTCCACATCTCCAAAGATCAAGCGCAGACGAGCCCAAAGCCCAGGCTACGCATCACCCCATATATCCTGCGCGTCACGTCGCGAACTCGCCCTACGTCCCTGCAGCAACGATGCCTTTTCACATCCCATCTGTGCGCATCGCGCAAGCTTCGCCCTCTATCTCGCTCGAGAAGGGTTCCTACCGTATGCGGCCGCCGCCCGCACGCCTTTCCGTCTCCCCTTCGCCCTCATCCGCAGACGCCCTTTCGCGGTCTGCCCGAAAGGCTCGCGCGCCCCCAGAAGTGTTGCCAGGAAAGGTGGTGGAGCTCGTCCCAGCCTCCTACGAGAAACGGATGGCGCTCCTCGTCGCTGTCTTAGCCTGTGCTATGTTGGCGAGTTTTGGAACAGCGTACTGGCTGTTGCGCACGGGCCATACGTACAGGTAA
Organism: Trametes versicolor FP-101664 SS1; assembly: GCF_000271585.1. NCBI lineage: Eukaryota > Fungi > Basidiomycota > Agaricomycetes > Polyporales > Polyporaceae > Trametes > Trametes versicolor. Next base: position 484,275 of record NW_007360334.1, read on the forward strand.
GCACCTTTTTTGCGCGATTCAGAAGGGCTGGAGGCTGACGATCCAGCTGCAAGATGATCTACGGACGATCGTTGCGCCACTTGCTTTCCATCAAGTTCTGTTATCCTGCTGTGCTCGTAAGGTTTGTCTTCATATGTCGTATTTATCGCTCTGTATGGACGTCGTTGCATTACCTGGTTTCGCGTGTACGTACACACTTGCTCTTCTCGCATTTATCCCACATTGCTATCGTATGCACTCCCGCTCCTCGAGAACCACGCGAAGCGACACCAGCCCTTCGCCACTGAGTTTTTTTCGTCCGTCCTCCCTGCATGAACACGCTCATATCGACGTCTGCGTTCAGTCTGCTAGCATTCGTTTCTGGTACGTTTTCCACGTGTGCTACGCCACCAACTACACTGAAGAGTTATCCAGGATCCGCAGCTCGATTTACCAGCTGATGCTACCTACGCACGGCGTGCACAATCGCTAACGAAGCCGTCGCGTATGCCCTTGCAGTGGACTGCAATGATTTGTACCTCGCGAAGCAGTATGTGCCAGTCGCCGCGACAAAGGGCGGCGTACAGCTCTGCTGTTAACGTATCGAAGGGCTTATGTCTAGTATTGCTCCAGTATGTCCCCTACACCTCGGCTGGTAAGAAGCTCACAGCGCGTCTTCAGCGTCGCAGTGCCCGCTATAGGTCCAGTTGACATGTGTGACCCCGAGATGTCTCCTTAGATGTTGCACGGGAAGGCTTTTCGCTGCGTACCGTCTCCAAGCGCGTCTCGCAAGTCACAACACGCGCCCGCACGTCATATCCCGCAGTATTGCCCTTGAACTCAATCTTTCCCGAGAGCGACAGGCCGATGTCCTCTGAACGCTAATGCGTCGTGGTGGTCGAGAAGCGTATTGCATCCGTCGCTCTCTATATCAGCCCCGCTCTCCTTCGATATCATCGCACCCCCGACATCGTCCTCTTACAGAACAAATGGCTGAACCGAGAACTACGCCTGCAGCCGGTCACGATACCGGCACCCGACCGCTACTAGGCCCGGGCGCGAAACGGGCGCGGTCAGTTTCGTCCGACAGCACTGTGGAGGATGACAGTGTGGAAGGCTCTTTGTGAGTGCCGAACGCAACGGTACTGTACGAACACTGACGATCATTCTTGACCACATTTACAGCCATACCGCATCGCGTACTTGGTCGATGGAGCCGGATCGTAAGGCGCGCAAGAAGCGCTCGCAAGACACTACGCGCAGGAAGGCTACCGTCCCAGAAGAACGCGGGTGAGTGCAGCGCATTTCCAAGCCTTCACTTCGTTTTTATAGACTCCTGGCAGGTACTCCTTACCCCCCAAACCACCCGCCATCTGTCAAGTTTGCTGGGACGGCCCCATCGCGGCCCAATACGGGCTGTTCGAGGAAGGCGAAGACGACGACCCATCCCCGTGGAATTGGGTCGACGGCTTCTCATTCTCGACGTCGTGGGCGACCCTCAAGGCCGGTGCCTCCGAGGGCTGTTCGTGGTGCCAGCTCGTATATGCAACACGCGGGGAACAAGACGATCCGGAATCCACTACTGCTGTATCGGTTCGCGTGGGCAACGGCGGCCCGTTGCCGAACTTCTCGCCGAGAGGAACGCAGGCGATGTATGTGTGCGTAGACGATGAGCCCTATTTTGGCGGGTACGTCTACACGGCCGCAGGTAAGCTCGTCTGATAACTAGTATATGTATGCCGTTCATGACGCTGCGGTGAACGCATTACTCAGACGACCCCGCGGCAGCGCATATCGTCGCGCGCCGACGGATTCTAAACGTGGCGTCCCCGCACGCGCTCTCCCTCGCGAAGACATACATTGACGAGTGCGTTCACGACCACCCGAGCTGCATCGCGTTAGCACCTACCGCTTGCGACTCTCCTCTCCCCACTCGCCTAGTCGACTGCAGCGATCCGAATCGCCCGCGCTTAGCCACAACAGACGGCGCACAAGGGAAGTACGTTGCACTGAGCTACGTGTGGGGAGAGGCGCAACCACATCGCACTGTGATGGAAAATTCCTCCGCCTACGCCAACAGGATCGGTATTCTCCCGCAGACTATCCGCGATGCGATCCAAGTCACCTATGAGCTTGGGCTTCAGTACCTTTGGACGGATAGCCTCTGCATCATTCAAGACTCGGACGAAGACAAGCGACGGGAGCTAGGGTGTATGCATCACATCTATCGCGATGCGCACCTAACCATCGTCGCCGCCAGCGCCAACAAAGTGAGCGAGGGTTTCCTGCAAACTCGGCCGGCCGCACCCTGGTCGAAATCTACCACATTCCCGCACGAAATCGCCCTCCCTTTTATTTGTCCCCCGAGTACTCCATCGTCGACCAGCGGTACAGACGCCCCGACCTCTACTCTGGGCGAAGTATACGTATGCCCGACATACACACGCGCGGACAACATGATCAACAACTACAGTCACGCCTGGGAGCCCATCAGCGCGCGCGGCTGGTGTCTACAAGAGTACCTTATGTCCCCCCGCTCGCTCATCTACACCTCACAGACGCTCCAATTCCGGTGCCAGACTACGACGCAGAACATCGGCGGCGCCGTTCACGAAGCAGGCGACGAACGTCGGCTCCCCGACAAGCTCTTCTTAGCAGACGCGCCTCCCGCGGCGCGGATCTCGAAGGAGTGGCTCGACGTGCGCAAGGCCTGGATGAGCGTCGTCGAGGACTACACGCGGCGCACCGTGGGCGTCTCCGCGGACAAGCTCGTCGCGTGCGGTGCTATTGCCACTGAGTTCCAGCGCGTCCTCTGCACGGATTACCTCGCGGGCCTCTGGCGCGACACCCTTCTCATCGACCTACTGTGGCATAAGGAAGAGGGTGCAGACATTCCTCGCCCGTCCGCATATCGCGCGCCGTCGTGGTCGTGGGCCGCGGTCGACGGAAAGGTCGCTCTAGGACACGGATTGTGGTTAGGCATGCGGCCGAGCGCGGACAGCGGGCCAGTGGCGGAGGTAGTCCGGTGCGAGGTCACGCTCGAGGACACTGCACTTCCGTTCGGCCAGGTGACAAGTGGAACCCTCACCCTTCGCGCGGTCTTGGTGCGGTGCGCGCTTGGTCTGGAGGAAGGAGTCCTTCGTCTTCGACTGCAATCGGCTAAATCCGCTCGAGACTGTGCTGGAGGAGAAGACACCGACGGCGGTGCCGAGGTGCGCACGGAGCACGTTGGATGGGCGTACCTCGACAGCGACGCGGATATGGATGTCGAGAAAACGTGGGCCGTGCCGCTCATGCGCGATGAGATGTTGACGGTGGGCCTCGTTATCGCTCTAGTGGACCCAGGGAACTTGCACGCGACGGGGATGAGAAAAGTGTTTCGACGGGTCGGCTTTTTCGATCTCAACGAGGACGGACGCGGGTTTTGTCAAGCTCTGCAGGATCGAGAATTGGTAATATCGGAAATTGAAGTTGTATGAATCAGAACAAGAGCGCAGATAAGGGCTTCCGCACGTACTACGATCCTTTCAATCCTATCTACATACGCAGTACCCAGGTTCAGATTTGGGCGAGTCTAAGCGAGCGCCTGCTCGTCGGCACTTGCCGAGGTGTTCAGTATCGCGCGCGAGGCCTTTTTTGTATCTATCCGTTTGTCTCCGTACCACGACGCTACTGTACGAGAGAACCGGAACATCGCTTTCATTCCTGACGACTCGAATTATCGTTGCTCCGACACGGGGCCGGCCCCCGGTCCTTCGTCTTTGTCGTCTACTTCCATCTCCGAAGCACATCTCAGGCTCCTCTTCGGCACCAGCATCCCCCTTTAGGCTCTTAATCTATGGGCTGCACCTTCTCCAGATCTACCCTCGGACTATCCGATGAATCCGCCCTCTCTGAGCTGCCGTTTTTCTCTGAAGACAGTGTAGAGAATAGCTGCCTGCCGCCTAGGCCGTCTTCTGTCTGCGAGGAATGCTGGGAAGGACCCTTTGCCAGACACTTCGGGATTCCCTTGGTGTCACCGCGGAGTGAGAGATGGTATCGGCGCTGGCCCGAGGAAATTTCGTACTCGACCTCGCTCACAAAATTGGAGTCTCGTGTTGATGCAGGCTGTGCATGGTGTCGACTCATCTACAGGCTCGCTCAGTACTGGCACGCCAGTCATCACCATGACACGAAAGGGTTGATCATCACGCTGCGGGGTACATTGGACCAGGACTCAGCTCCGGGACAATCGTTACAAAAGCTGATTGTGGAAATAAGCCCTGGGCGAGTTCGCACCGACTTTTTCTTGTACACGGATCCAGGTGCATAGGGCGCGTTCGAGCCGGGTTTAAGGACGCAACTGATATCGAGATAACATCAGAGGATCCCGCAGCGCCGTACATCAAAACACGAAGCCACATTCGCAACGTTGGCTCGCCTCATGCACTGGCTTTTGCAAGACAGCACCTCGACGAGTGTATGCAGAGACACGAGCAGTGCCGCAAAAGCTCGACTAGTAGCCCTTGTCTCCCCACGCGCCTCGTGGATTGCGCGGACCTCGCTCGTCCACGGCTGGTTTCGACAATTGGGGAATGCGGCGAATACCTTGCGCTAAGCTACGTGTGGGGCGGGGACCAAGTCCACAAGACTACGATTGCGAACCTATCCACGTACGAACAAGGACTCGCCGTCGACGATCTTCCCCCGACCATCCGCGATGCAATCTACGTCACGCACATGCTGGGCCTCCGGTGGCTATGGGTCGACAGCCTATGTATCGTACAAGACTCGGAAACGGACAAGGCGAACGAGATCGGTCGTATGCATCACATCTACCGCTATGCTCACTTGACGATCATGGCCGGCAGCGCGAATAGTGTCCACGACGGCTTTCTTCAAGAGCGACCTCCCCCGGATCTTGTCCTTGACGACGGCGTTGCTCTCCCTTTCATCTGCCCTCCATGCCCTACAACCCCCACGGGCTGGGAAGACTGTTCCGGGGCACTACTTGGGGTCGGTACTGTCTTTGTCGCTCCAATATATTCCAGCATCACTGGCAGGGAGCACAGTTACGAGCTAGGGCGCATGTCGACGCGCGCTTGGTGTACACAAGAGTACCTGATGTCTCCACGCGCACTCATCTTCACTCCTACGACGCTCCTGTTCCGGTGCCTTTCCACCGTGCAAGGTGTCGGCAGCTCATTCTACCAGATACGCGACGACACCCGGATCCCCAACTCGTTCTTCCTCCCGCTGGTGACACCTGCAGCAGAGCTCGATCCCCAGGAGCGGAGGGACGTGCACATAACCTGGATGAAGGTCATCGAGGACTACACCCGCCGCACCGCCAGCGACGAGTCGGACAAGCTCGTAGCGTGCGCTGCGATCGCGGAGCTGTTTCACGGTATCCTGGGCTCCGAGTACCTCGCGGGAATGTGGCGCTCCGACGCGCTCCTTGTCCACCTACTCTGGAGAACTGGTGACAAATTCGAGGCAAAATCACGCGGATGCCCACATACCCGCCCCACTGCCTACCGCGCGCCATCGTGGTCGTGGGCCGCGATCGAAGGATCAATCGACCACATCTTTCCGAAGGCTCTGAGTCTCGGAGACCCCCAGACCGTTGCGCTCGCGGAGATCACTGAGTGCCGGGTCACACTCCAAGATCCCGCACTTCGCTTCGGTCGAGTGACGGACGGGGTCCTCGTTCTGCGCGGAACGCTGCTACTCTGCCGCGGTGGATCTCACAAATTAACCAACAGCTTGTTGTCCGTCCCGCTATCATCTTTCGAGCAAGCACGGTGCCAGTGGCAGCGTGGGCTCGACGGGGTAATCTCGGATGAAGAAGACAATGTCCGCTCGACCAAACCAGGTTACAGCGCAGCTGTTTACATGGACTGCGAAGTCGACGAACCGCCGGGGCGGATGTGGCTTGTCCCGCTTGTGCGGACCCGACCAAAACATCGCGAAGAACATGTGCTGCATGGACTTGCTCTCGAGCTCGCTCCTCCATCGAACGGCTCAGGATCTACACCCCAGGAATATCGCTTTCGGAGGATTGGGTACTTCTGCGACTCCGTCGAAGTGACAAGGTCCGTCAAGGACTTCACCGAGCACTCACTGTGGCATCCGCTACTTCAGGCCACGAAGGTCGGAGAACGTCCATGGACTGACATTGTGGTTATATGAGCGAAGTTTTCACGGGGATTGTACTCTTTGAATAATGCGGACTCGGAAGGGCATGACCAATGGTTTGAAGTCATAGCATACCTACATACCTACACCTGTCAATTCTAATCTCGCGATATTTGCTTCTAGGGACTCTACGATACTCCTACGCACGCCGCCTCTACGTGAATGATGAATCGTTACTGGATGCAGTCAAGAACGCTCACCTAGACCGGTAGCCCAAGCGGCAGGCCGCGCAGGTCGACGAGCCGATCCACTGACGAGACGAGGTAGACAAGCTCTCCGCCACAACTGCGCCTGTTCGCGGGGCGGAGGAGCGCAACGCACACATGCGAGACGTTTGCGGCGTGTCGACTCGACCGTGCGCGGAATGCGCCGCGTGCCGCGTTGTTCCTGGCAACGCGGAGTCTGCTGAACGTAGTCCGTAGTATCGAGTCTTGATCTTCGCCGTCTTGTTGTAATTTCGTGCCTCAACACGAGAGGGGTGTCGAAGGGATGTTTGCTTCCAGGAGGTGGAGCGGGTGGCCGGGACAGCAAGCTCGTCGTGTCGACAATTCCGCTCGTCGCGACGACGAGCTGAATAGAAGCGCGGCCCAGAACGGTGGACGTGCCTGTGACTAGCGCGGTAGTAAGTGCGCTTTTCAAAGCCTCGTGTCTTAGACGTACTCAACTTGGCTTTTGGCGATGTGGAGATATCGCGTTTTCTTGCTACGCGGAGGACTCGCGATGTTCTTTGCCGTCTCCTGCCTGCGAATTGAACTTGATCCTGCCAGCATACCCCGGCGCGTGGCTGTTGCGGAACGCAAGTATCTTGCAGATACAACGCCTGATGCGCGGATTATCAGCGAAATGCGGTGGGCGACACGGAAGTGACCATCGTGCTGCGCATCGCCACTTGCGTACCGGAGTTACCTGAGCGGTGGGAATCGTCAGCCCAGCTTGCGTACGTCGAGCAGCAAAAATACTTACCGCGAGCCCAGGTAGGGCACGCCGTGACGAACGGATCCGAGCAGCGGGATTGGAGATCCATAAACCGCGTGTGCAAAGGTCTTGCGGTTATCGAACGGACGAAGTTCAAAATTGGAACGTGTTGTTGAAAGGCAGGTGATCGTGGCGGGAGTTCTTAGAAGTTCAAGGTGAGCGTTGCATGAGGAGTAAAATAGTAGCAATACCCACTCTAGAGGACTGCTATGCGTATGGAAAGCGGTAGAGAAACGCAGGTCCTGTTTCTCCTCGAATCGCGCCATAACACGCACGGCGCACACACTCTGATGCATGTGAGTCAGCCGCGATGGTCGCGAAAGCGTTAGACATAATATCAATCCGCAAGACGATTAAATGCATATCAGCGCAGGCCCGCGCAGCATGGGGGTAGTCAGACATCGAGGTATAGTATCGGCAGCGCGAGGCGGTCGATGCATGTTTCAGGCAAGACGAGGCCTATGGTCGTGGAGACCAACAGGGCATTTTCGCACCGAGCCTGTAAATACGAAGCTATTAGCTAATACAGCTCACGTACATAAGGGCTAGCACTTCACAAACCTCACTGTGGGAAGGATCGACGCTTGTATGAGGTGTTCAAAACACCTTCGCCTCCAGAATAGGTGTTCCGAACACCTAAAAGGTGCACACCTGTAATAATTGTATAATATAAGTCGGTGTTCAGAACACCTCTATTCACTGTCTGTTTAAGCAGCTGTTCCGCACACCTGAAATATATACATTTTTTAACAGTGTTCTCCACAGCTCCGGCACAAAAAGGTGTTCTCCACAGCTACTTACATTACCTATATCAAAGCACCGTACTCGCGAGTAGGGTGGTCGCTCCAGGCACGTATCTCGTCGCCGTCACTATTGTGCGCACGCGCCGCCTGTCTAGCTCACTCTTCAGGCCTCGAGCTTCGTCTCCCTCGCCTACGCGCGCCCGCGCGCCGGGCACGCAGGCTGCTGTCATGCATGTCAGAGCGACGTGTTTGACGTACATGTCGAAATCGGCGTGGGGTTGGCGCGGGATATTCCTTCCTGGCCTGCACAATTGTGAACCCCGGCGCAGAAGTCATAGACGACAGTGCAGACTCACGGTCATCGCCTGCTGTCCCCTACGCATGCCGGGCCTCCAGCACAACCGCCTCCGTGATGGAATGGAGGGGTCCGACCGCGACTCGGCGCCCGCTGCGCGACGACGTGAGCCTTTTGATCCAAACCAGACTCATACCCAATGGTAAGCGCATCCCAGAGTGCGCCCCACCCTCCTCACAGAGCCATTGCAGGGCATATAATGGAGACGCCGCCGTCCAAGTTGTCGAGGTCATTATGGCGTCACCGTGCAGTACGCGCCGCCGTCGTAGAGTCAGCCGCATGCAAGACGCGTGTTGTCGATGTGAAACGCATTCAGTTGAGCTATCTTGTTCGCGCGCATGCGGGTGCAGGACATGTGGGAAGAGGTTGTGACGGTGACAGCGATCTTGCAACTGCGTTCCGCGTCCCGCTACACGAGCCTGTCCACGGCGCGGCGGAGTGGGAAGTTGTTTGTGACCAGGTAGGGTTTCGACGCGAGTCCGAGAGAGGGAGGAGAGGGGGGCTGCAATGCGTGCGTGCGTGTCTTCTTGCGCAGGCTCAGGCTAGGGGGTGTGGTCCGGGCATGCCCTGCGCACGAGAGGCGGGTCGAGACTGACAGAATGCGAGAGTCATTCATTGCACAACGTCCATCTGCCTGCCACTGCGACGTCCGCGACCACCATACCCGTTCTCCCCCGCAGGCTTCTGCACGTCATGCTTCAGGTCTGGGCGTGGGGGGGGGGGTGGCAACGAGGATGTGTGTGTGTGCGGGAGTCCTTGCTGACTCGGCAGATAGTAGCTTACTGCACAGGCGAGTAGTTTACGAGAGCAATGGTTGCCAATATTTGCGAGTGTCACTTACGACTCGTTTTTGGCGTTATCGTGGTAGATGAGGGCACTGACGATGCCCTCAGCCTCAACTGATGCTGTACCGATACGCCCGGAGAGCGTCGCGTTGACACCACTGAGAATCTTCATCGGCTTGCATATAGTTACCCAGAAAGACAGAATATGTGAGATGAATAGGATATTGGGGAAACAAGGAGCGACAGGCGAACGAAGCGCGAGGAATTCGGCGCAAGTTGCTGGGGACACAAGATGGGCGTCTATCCAGTTCCCAATTAGGAAGCTAGTTGCGATGACGTCACTAGCGGCTCAAGAGCCTCCCTCTTTGTCGTTTTGCATCTTGACCTCGAACCACCATGATCCCTCTGCGCACTGTGCTTTTCAGCTGTTATCGACGCTCCCTCGTTCTCGTCTTGATCAACG
>NW_007360334.1:493771-495912 GCF_000271585.1 Trametes versicolor FP-101664 SS1
CGTCGCGTTGACACCACTGAGAATCTTCATCGGCTTGCATATAGTTACCCAGAAAGACAGAATATGTGAGATGAATAGGATATTGGGGAAACAAGGAGCGACAGGCGAACGAAGCGCGAGGAATTCGGCGCAAGTTGCTGGGGACACAAGATGGGCGTCTATCCAGTTCCCAATTAGGAAGCTAGTTGCGATGACGTCACTAGCGGCTCAAGAGCCTCCCTCTTTGTCGTTTTGCATCTTGACCTCGAACCACCATGATCCCTCTGCGCACTGTGCTTTTCAGCTGTTATCGACGCTCCCTCGTTCTCGTCTTGATCAACGTCTTCTACCGTTGTGCTTTACCTTCTTCGCTATTCCTCCCGTGCTCGGTTTCCGTCTTCAGTCTGTGACCCTCGACATGGACCCCCACTCGTGTGAGCCCGTCGTCATTTCTACATGCAGCACTCTTCCCGTACATCTTCTATCCTCTCTCCCATGTTGATAATCTGTATTTTCTGGTGTCAAGACCCCCAAAAAAATCCCGGTGTGTTTCCAACACCTACCTATATCCTTGTCGGATGGTAACCTGTTTCAGATCGCATACACACTGGTGCTTTGCTCTTGAGGTCTCTCTTAGGTGCACCTTCGTTATTCTTCTTCGCTCTCGCTCTACTGACCGCGTCATTTCAGTTTCTGGGCTTCTCTCGTTGCCACGCCATATGAAGGTCTTTTTTTGGCGGCTGCTATGCTAATGTCACCTCTCAAAGGTGTAGTTTTGTCAACACTCCTCGCGCTCTGCCTGGTTCGTCCTCCTTCGACCTTTCCCCTGCGCTCTGCCTCCTTCGCTACGCATATAACGCTCCACTTCTCTGGCACGCCTATCGTCTTCTCCTGTGCTCGTGCCCCTGCGACTCGACCTGCTTTCGTCTTACTTCGCGCTGCTGAAGCTTTCCTTACTCGTTCTCGTGCTTCCCTGACATCTTCTTCACGTCGACTGCGTAGCTCAAGTTTCTTCGGCCCGGCTGGATCCCGTACGGCGATAGCATCTAGACAAGACGAACACGAACATGGCCCGCACCATGGGGAACCTGCTGTCCGCGGACGTCAGCGAACACGTCACCTTCGTGTACCCGACGACCCAGTACGTTCGTTCTCATCCCGTTCACGGAAGCATATGTTTAACTGCGCTGTGTATATGTAGGTTCATCCCGCCGCTGACGTGTGCTCTCGCTGTGCGGGTTGTGAACCGTATCCCGAAGTCGACAGAGTGCACGACCTCGACGTGCACCACCGTCCCCGCGCAGTGCGCGATGACAATCTCCCCTGCGTGGCCGATCAAGCTCTCCAAAATCTCGACGACGCCCGCGAGCGCCGCCGACAACAGCCTCAGTGTGAGCACGCTTGACAACGAAGTTGCGGACAAGGACGACCTCGTAGTACGCACCCCATGACACGATGCTGCGCCGTGATCGCTAATGCCTGCCCTTCAAGGATAGGACTTCCTCAGTCAGACGCTCCCTGACATCACAAACAGGACCTTTACAGTGCAGTCTCAAGGACCAGAACTGCGACAACTCGGAGGGAGTCTAGGAGAGGCGGCTGAGTGAGCTATGCAAAGTAGGTCGTGTTCAGTTGTGCTCCTGTCGCGCGCGCAAGCCACGTTGGTCGCGCTTACTCGCGTTTTCATGCGGTCGTGCCGTGCTTGGTCGCGGTGCTCGCGATCGCACCTGTGCCAGTTCGTTTTGCTCGCTAATATGCGTGCATATGATGGCGTTTCTCGACAGCTTGCGAGGTCCGTATGTAAATGTAGCATAATAAATTCTATTCGCAAATATATTCGGGCGTGATCCATCGGCAGCGTGCACGACACTTTCGGCGAGTGTTTTAAACATGTCAATGCACTGTAGTTTACATTGATTTCGTCGGTTGGGAACACCTTGGACCGTCGTTCGGAACACCTCACCCAATAGTGTCCAAAACACCTATAAAAATTGTTATAGAAGCTGTTGTACACGCTGGGAGCAGGTGTGCAAAACACTGAAACATGCACACATGAGGTGTTCTGCACATTTATTCGCGACACCGCCCAAAAATGTCCGGAACACCTCTTTCGGTCGTTCCATCATAGCTGTGCCCAACACCTCTAATAAATGTGGATCCTT
>NW_007360334.1:495932-626402 GCF_000271585.1 Trametes versicolor FP-101664 SS1
TGCTTGGTCGCGGTGCTCGCGATCGCACCTGTGCCAGTTCGTTTTGCTCGCTAATATGCGTGCATATGATTGGCGTTTCTCGACAGCTTGCGAGGTCCGTATGTAAATGTAGCATAATAAATTCTATTCGCAAATATATTCGGGCGTGATCCATCGGCAGCGTGCACGACACTTTCGGCGAGTGTTTTAAACATGTCAATGCACTGTAGTTTACATTGATTTCGTCGGTTGGGAACACCTTGGACCGTCGTTCGGAACACCTCACCCAATAGTGTCCAAAACACCTATAAAAATTGTTATAGAAGCTGTTGTACACGCTGGGAGCAGGTGTGCAAAACACTGAAACATGCACACATGAGGTGTTCTGCACATTTATTCGCGACACCGCCCAAAAATGTCCGGAACACCTCTTTCGGTCGTTCCATCATAGCTGTGCCCAACACCTCTAATAAATGTGGATCCTTCCCACAGTGACCTATGATATCAACCTGCGAAACCGTTAACCTGCGAGACCGTTCGAGTCGCCGCTGGCAGCGTCGTGGCGGGGAATGGCGGAACGCGAACGCACATTCGCTTGGCGCTTCTCGGAGATCCATGCGGATTAGCTAAGCCGGAGATCGGCACGGAGTCCGCGGCCGGAGGAGGAGGAGGCGCTTGTCGACGTTGTCCGCAACCAACACCACCGACAGCGTACTACTTCACCGACTCTTGCAACGTCTTTTCTGCTCTGCGCTCGTATACTAGCTGGCGCTCTCACGCCGTCTCTTCCCTGCTGTGTAGCCTATGCAGACGTTCGTTCTGCGGCTGGTTCTCGTGCTAGCTCCTTGATGCGTTCAAACCCTCCTTCAGACAGCATTCCTCTGCCAAGTTTACAGCTTGGCTGCAGAGGGTCTTGTGGAATTTCCTTCCAGCTCTAGGTCGTCATATATCTCCTGCACCATCCCAGGCATTGCACCTCGCCAATCTCGTTGCTTCCTTGTCATCGCATGCGCACACATCTGTACGTCGTTCTCTTTCGCTTATGGATCATATGTTCAAAAGTCTAGCGCACCCGACCAGGAGGAGTGCGCGCGTTTATAGGGAACGGCAGGGGTTTGGTACCGTGCGCCAGATGCGTTGTGTCGGCTGCGCAGTGCATAGGTGCATTATCTGCTTGCATTTTCATCTCAGGGAGAGCTGCTGACGGCAGAATCTCGCCCGTCCCTGTAGGTAGCTGGATAGGTCGTCGCATAAATCCGAACCCAAATTCAGTTGCGGCTGATTGCCACTACAGACGCCTTCCCTCCGGATCCTTGCAGTAAGAGTCTTATATGCTGTGCGTCCGGGCCCGGTCCTGAACCCGCTGAAACTGTCAAATTACAGCAGCTCGAGCTCCACGTGCATCCCCGGCTTAACCCAACTCACTACAACGCCGGCGTCTGCACAACTTTGCATACGCCGTACCAGCCGCCTCGATCCGATGGGCGTTGCGCATTCTCAAGCAGCCCTCGGGCGCACGCCCCTGCCAATCAAGCCATCTTCCGTCTGCCAAAGTTGTTGGGAGGGTCCCTTCTCGATGCAGTTTGGGCTTCTATCCCGCGAGGTGTCCCAATCCAACAAGCAGCGGAACACATCGTGTTCGTACTTGATATCCTTCGAAGAATTGCAAAGCCGTGCTCTCGCGGGCTGTGTGTGGTGTCGGCTCCTGGTTGCGGTATGGACGAATCGACCCACCAACGCTTCCGGCGCGTCCTCGAACGGTCCTCTGAATGTTACAGTCCGGGGCTCTATAGAGACACAAGCCAGTTGGAATCCAGATCACATCCAATGCGTAAACGTGACGATCAACGACTTCAGTCTATTCAAAGGACTCGTACACGCCGCTCCAGGTATGTATGCTTGAACGACGATCTCTGGCCAGTCGGGGACTGATTCGACGATAGATGATCTTGCGGCGCCCTACATCAACATGCAAAGCCCCATCTTGGACGTGGGCTCTCCTCGTGCGCTAGCACTCGCAAAGGAGCGCGTCGACCACTGTGTCCATAAACATGAGAGCTGCGCTGCCATCTCAGCCATCGCCGATCCTCTTCTACCCACACGCCTCATCGACTGCACCGACCCTACGCATCCGCGTCTCGTTTCGACACACGATCAACGTGGCAAATACCTCACACTGAGCTACGTCTGGGGCGGTGACCAGGTCCATAAAACGACCACATCGAACATTTCCCTGTACGAGAGCGGGATTGACCTCGCTCTCCTCCCCGCAACCATCCGCGACGCAATCCACGTCACCCACGCGCTTGGGTACCGATCGCTCTGGGTCGACAGTCTCTGCATCATACAGGACTCGGACGAGGACAAACGACGCGAAATCGGGCGTATGCACCACATCTACCGGTACGCACACCTGACGATCATCGCCGCGAGCGCGCAGAAGGTCGACGAGGGCTTCCTACAAGACCGTCCCCCTCCGCCACAGCTGGACTTCGGCGCTCTTCGTTCGGGCGGCGACATCGCTCTTCCATTCATCTGCCCTACAAACGCTGCGACCCCGCAAGTCGGCACCATACACATCACCCCAATCCGCCTGGGACGAGCATACGCGCTGGGCTCGCGCTGGCCATACTACAGCAACAACCCAGGACCCATCAGCACGCGCGCCTGGTGCATGCAGGAATACCTCATGTCCCCGCGCTCGCTCATCTTCACTCCCCGCACGCTCCAGTTCCGCTGCCAAACGACCACACAAAGCGTCGGCGGGTCTCTCTGCGACACGCTCAACGAGAAGCGGCTCCCCGACGTCCTCTTCCTCCCCGACCCGCCGCTCGCCGCGCACGGCTCCAAAGAGCGTCACGCCGCGCACGACGCGTGGCTCGACGTCGTGCAGGACTACACGCGCCGCGCCGCGAGCGTCCCGTCGGACAAGCTCGTCGCGTGCGCCGCGATCGCAGAGCAGTTCCACGCCGTGCTGCGCACGGACTATCTCGCGGGCCTGTGGCGCGACACGCTCCTCCACGACCTGCTCTGGTGCAAGCAGCAGCGCGGCGTATACGTGCGCCGCCCGGTTGCGTACCGCGCGCCATCATGGTCGTGGGCGGCGGTCGAAGGCGAGGTGGCGTGGTGGGGACGCCGGACACAGGCGTTCGTGGACGAGAACGCTCTCGCGGAAGTCGTGCGCTGCGAGGTCGCACTGGAAGACACCGCGCTTCCGTTCGGGCAGGTGACTGGTGCGACACTGGCCCTGCGTGCTGCTCTCTTGCCGTGTACAGTACGTGGCGGGCGAGATCCTGGGGACCACGAGATCCTCGTACGCACCGTGCACCGGAGTGCTCCGGGAGCTGGCGGCTTAGGCATAGACGGCGAAGTCGGAGCTGAGCCGGCGTCCTGTAGCCCTCGGGGAGACGCCGAGGTTGACTGCCAGGGCGACTTGGGGATTGAGAAGCTGTGGGCTGTACCGCTTCTTCGGGGTAGCACTTCGGTAGAGGGCCTCCTCGTCGCTCAGGCAGCTTCGGATGGCTTGGAGAAAGACGGCGGGAAGGTTCGCTTTCGGAGGGTGGGGTCCTTCTACCTCGGATTCATGGAAGAGCCGAAGAATAATGGAGACTTGGGGGAAGCGACGCGCAATCTCGCGCGAGCCTTGAAGAACAGGGAATACCCAATAGAGAATATCGAGCTCGTATGAAAACTGAACATGCTTTGCTCCGCCAAGGAGCGGCGGCATGCGAGAGACATCGACAAGGGCAGGCGGGTACCAGCACTAGACGGGTGAGCGAGAGGACGCAGAGCAGACGGTCACTGGCAACAGAAATTGATTATATCCCCTGTAGCTAGTGATGTATAACCAAGGAATTTGTGTGTGCTCGGCTTTGAGTGAGTCGAGACACTAGGGAGGGATATCGTGGCAGCAGCAGCTTTCCGATGCTTCTCGGGATTGATCCAGGATCAGCTTGGCGCCCACCACGGTCAGGTTTTTAGCTCTGTCTGGGTCTACCACAACACTCGGACCGTCAGAGTTACTCGGCGGCGATAGCGCAGTATTGGCTGGGGATTGGTATACACATGCGCTGAGACGGTGCGTATCGGGGATTCCGATCCAGTGGGCGACGGCCGTTTTCTTCAACGCCTACTGTCATCTCACTGATCATCATCCTCTTCACTATTGATAGACCTTATTCTTCTCGACATCTATGAAGGCTACCCTCGTTGGACCCGCAATCTTCGACAAGGAGTCTGCTCCTTCTACACTACCCATTATTTCTGGGAATCATGGTGACGATCACCGCCTACCGCCTAGGCCTCCATCTGTCTGCGACACATGCTGGAAGGGTCCCTTCGCCGCACACTTTGGTCTTCCCTGCGCGTCACCTCAGGATGGTCAATGGTACCGGACCTGGCCAGAGGAGATATCGTACTCAACCTCCAAGGCAACTTTGGCGTCTCGCGCCGATGCGGGCTGCGTATGGTGCCAGTTTCTCCTCCGCCAAGCAGGCGACAACGAGTTCCCCGATATGTGGATCATCACGGTACGGGGCACTCTGGAGAAATGGGATGATTCGCATGCACACCTTCAGTGGATATATCTGCAAATCAATGGAGTGGCGATCTTTGACGGATTTGTGTACACGGCACCAGGTGCGTCGGAGTTGAACATATAGGTGACCTCAGTTGAAGAGAAAAGATGTAACTAACAAGTTTTAACAGATAATTCTGCAGCGCCTTACATTACAACCCGAAGCCCCGTGCTAGACGTAGGATCTCCTCATGCACTGGCCCTGGCAAGACAGCAGGTCGACGAGTGCGTTCACAGGCACGAGTGCTGCGCAATCGTCGCGTCCCCTGGCCCTCGATTCCCCTCGCGCCTCGTAGACTGCTCCAATCCCGCTCGACCACGGTTGGTGTCAACAACCCAACAACACGGTGAATACGTTGCACTCAGCTACGTGTGGGGCGGGGACCAAGTACACAAGACCACGACATCAAACCTTTCCATGTACGAGCAAGGTATCGCTCCATCTCTTCTCCCCGCCACCATCCGCGACGCGATCTACGTTACGCATACCCTGCGCTTTTGGTGGCTCTGGATCGACAGTCTCTGCATTGTGCAAGACTCGGATGAGGACAAGCGGCACGAAATTGGCCGCATGCACCATATCTATCGCTATGCGCACCTGACGATCATGGCCGCCAGCGCGAACGGAGCCGAGGAGGGGTTCCTCCAGCAGCGACCACGCCGACTTATTGATCTTGCGCTACCCTTCATCTGCCCCCCACATTCTCGGGCCCCGGACGACGTTCTGTTAGCGCGGCCACAGGTCGGCCAAGTGTACCTCGCTTCGACCCACACGGCAAACAGGTGGTACAGCGACGACCTCGGGAGCATGTCCACGCGCGCCTGGTGCTTGCAAGAGTACCTCATGTCCCCGCGCGCCCTCATCTTCACCTCCGAAACGCTCCAGTTCAGATGCCGTGCCACCAAGGAGGCCCGCCGGAATATCGGCAACTCGCTCCGGCGCATGTTGGACGACCCCCGGCTGCCCGACACGCTCTTCCTCCACGACCCGCCTGTAGCAGAGCCCAGTTCCGCCGAGTGGAAGGCCGTGCGCGTAGCTTGGATGGAGGTGGTGAAGGAATACAGCCGCCGTATAGCGACCGTCGAGTCGGACAAGCTTCTCGCGTGCGCTGCGGTCGCGGAGCAGTTCCACTATGTCTTAGGCTGCGAGTACCTTGCGGGCGTGTGGCGCTCGGACACGCTCCTCACGGACTTGCTATGGGGCGCCGATAAGCTCGGGGCAGAGGCGGTCGGACACCAACATTCTCGCCCAACGGCGTACCGCGCGCCGTCGTGGTCCTGGGCTGCCATCGAAGGTGTCATCTACGTCAGAGCGGCCGGCCCGTTTCCGTTCACTTTGGACTTGGAACTCGAAGACACCAGATCAGTCTCCCTCGCGAAGATCATCGAGTGCCGCGTCACCCTCGAAGATGCGTCGCTTCCCTTTGGGCGAGTCACGGACGGGGCCCTCGTCCTGAGTGGAGCGCTGATACCTTGCCGTGGCGGATCCGCTGAAAAGATCGAGCTCTTCTGGACCGTACCTCTCCCGTCACTCGAGCAAGCACGACGGCAGCAATGTGGACTTGGCGGCCCAAACGCGGACTCCGAAGAAGACGAAGTCGATTCGACAAACGGAGAACACCACGCAGTTGTTACCATGGACTGCGATGCGGATGACTTGGAACTGCCAGGAACGATGTGGCTTGCCCCGTTCGTGCGGACTTCACAGAATGGTCGCGGTGACCGGATAGATGGGCTCGTTCTCGACAGGGCCCCTCCGATATCAACTAGCTCAGGATCTGAAAGCGAGGGGATTCGCTTCCGAAGAATTGGGCACTTCATGGTCGACATCCACGGGGACTCGGATGACCCCTTGTGGGATCCGCTCTCTCGGGATATGGGGGACGGAGAATGGCCTTTGGTGGACATCACGATGATATGAGCAAACAACGCTTGTATTTTGTAACTTACTCAGAGTAAGACTTGCGAACTTCGACAGTAATTTCTGCTTGTGACGTCGAAGTACTGTGTTTCTGTATCAGTTACGCACACGTTTAGGGACTCCGCGATGCTATCTTGCTCCACAAAACCTCGACCTCACCAGCGATCGACTGGGGGGTATTCTCTATATCCGTGAGACGCATTAACGGCTTAGCAGAGCTCGGTAAACAGACAAATCATGAGCGAGTACCAGACTCATAGTAGCCACAAGTAGGGAGGACGATGAACCCTCCCGCTAATGAGCGTTAGTGGACCCATCCGTTGATGTTAGAGCCGTTGATATCTCGGATGGATACGACTTCCGCCCGCGAGCCGATTGTGAGACAAGCGCGAGACGTACGCAACTCCCCATATCCATGCTGCGTTGCGTGCTGCAGTAGTCTGAACGAGCCGGCATGAGCTTGGTCTACATCTGAACGCGTTGGAAGCGTACCTGATGCGAGATAAATTGCATAGCACCTCGTATGAACCAACACAACGGCGCGTCAACAGTTAAGAGGTGCTGGTATGATGGACCGCTTGAACGATTGAACGGCGGCAGGGAGTGACCAAAGTCCCTACAAGTCTACGGTCAGAATGGTAACGCATGAGAGATGGGATAGTAGCGATACCCACTCGCATTGGCTGCTCCGAGCATGAAACCGGAAGAGAAAGACATAACCTGTTTCTCGTCGGATGAGCGGCCCGACACCATGTCTCGAACGGGGCATGCACGCCGATACATGGGAGTCGGCGAAGACGTTCGCGAAGGCGTTGAACATGACGCCGGACATCGACGAGCTTTGCGCAGACGCAGGGAAGTTGGTAGTGTTGTATGATTCCTTTATTGCGATAGGCGGTCGATGCGACTTTGGGGAGGACGCCCATGATGGTGGAGGCCAAGAGAAGAGCACTTTTGGACTGAGGACGCCTGTGCATACGAAGCTGTCGGTGCATTTCACGTCCGCAACGGCTGGTGTTGCACCTGCTAGTAGAAATAAGGGGTCCACCCTGCCGTTCTGACGCTGCACGCTGTGGCGAACGGGATAGGGTGTGAGAAGGGCGGAGGTCTGTGAGGACTCGGACGTACTTGCCTTGCAGGCGGTATGCAGGGCGAAAAATATATGCAGCAGCTCTCGCGAGCGGCACTATCATCCTGTGCCGAGCACTTCGCGTGCACTGCAAGATTTTGGGGTGCGAATGCATGCGGTGCGCATGTGCGTGACCGTTAATTGATCTGTGAAGATGTTGTAAACAGGGATTGAATACATACGGACAAGGAAGCACCTTTTGCCCGTGTAAATCGTCATAATCTGTTCCAAAAAGGCAAAGCACGCGTAGACTTGGGTGGGTCGATGCAAGGGGTAACGGAGGCTAGCAGTTTGAGCGAAAAGCGAAAGCGCATCGAGCATTCGGGCGCGATGGAGCGCACTCGCTAGGAATGCGATCCGCCAAAGGTCATTGGAGCAGCTATAGTACAAGAGCGGACTCAGGGAGGAGATAATGAAAAGCGAGATAGCAGAAAACGCAGGGTAGGCGCATCTTGCACAAGAAAGCTCTAGCAGGAGAGCTCGAGCGAAGCGGGCGGGGAATGGTCAAAATCCTGAACGCCGCGTTATCCCAAAATAAATGCGGGGTAGTTGAGGTTGCACGTCTAGACTAGGATCAAGGAGAAAGAGGAGCACTTGTCGAATTGCAGGTCGCGGCAGGGGACTCATTCACGCGTCTAGAGTCCGCGCATTCTGAGCTAAGCCCGAAAAGCCCGAACTCGGCGCGGACTCCGCGGAGTGCTGGGCGAACGAGGCGCTTGGCGACGTTCCTCACCACCACGACCATCGACGACCATCGACGACAAGCTCCTCGCTCGCCTCGCGTGGACGCTTACCGAGGATTTCTCTCTCTAAGCATTGTCTACTCTATGCTTACTCTACTGGTGCCCTCATAGCGTCTTGTACCTGCTATCGAACGGACACAGGCAGTGTTCGTCCTTCGTCACGCTAGCTGCTCTCGCACTGCCGGGTACGCTCATCTTGTCTTGTAAAAGCAATCTTCTGACTAAGCTACAGCATAGCTCCAGGTGCTCTACCAGGCCACACTGCTCTAGTATCAAGTATACATCTCGCTCTATGTGCAAAACGTCGCACCCCATCTTCGCATGCGTGCACGCCTGCAGGGCGATTTCCTTCATTCTTTCTCACAACATTATCCATCCTTATCGACAACAAGGATGGCCAGCGCATCGGATATGTACCCCATCCTTAGAAAAAATAGGCGATTTGCGCGGGGATCCGCGCACTCTATCACTATTCCGAAGGTACGTCGCATTGTCCCATCTCCTAGGTCCCGTACGCCTTGCCAGCTCAATCACTACATCGCAACTTGCGAATCGCGACATCCCTCACCGCCTCGTCAGACGTGCCTCACCTCCCCCGCCACGCTATTCCACAAGGATCGCGCCTCGGCACGGCCTGGTGGTCCGTTGTCCATTGTCGGCGACCACACGCAGCGCCGTCTCGTCACTCCCGCTCGAAGCCAGCCCGACGCATGCGGCTCAATCGGAGTCCTTCCGAGTGCGTCCTGTCCGCGGAGTAACTTGCACAACCACGTCGTGTTTCCTTGCCATGTTTAGGAGTACTTCTACCTCCGTGTACAGCATTACCCGTGACAATGCATGTTTCTC
Organism: Trametes versicolor FP-101664 SS1; assembly: GCF_000271585.1. Classification (NCBI taxonomy): domain Eukaryota; kingdom Fungi; phylum Basidiomycota; class Agaricomycetes; order Polyporales; family Polyporaceae; genus Trametes; species Trametes versicolor. The sequence goes on from NW_007360334.1 coordinate 505,127, forward strand.
AGGCTTCCTCCGTCATGTGCTGTCCTCTGTCCCGGTGCGATAACATCCGCGGCTTCGCACGAGCGGGCATCGCCCACCTGCCAAGTTCCGACTCGTTATGACACCAGGTCCACTACGCGACTTTCGTCTCTGCTGGCCGTATAGATGGGCGACGATAGCACTGCTTCTGCTGGATGCACACGATTGCCGCGAGGGCGGTGCTACAGCGCTTCCATGAGCTGTCTGGAGTAACGAGTCTAGGTTGCACCTGCACTCCCATCAGGCTTCATCCTCGTCGCCCACTCTTATCTTAACGCGTCCTCTCAGTGCTAGACATCGTCTTCTTCAATCTCTATGGACTCCTACACCGCTGAACCGCCCTTATTCTCCGTGTCCTCATCCGAAGAACCCACCCTCTCCCCGCTAGATCCCTCATCCGACGACGAAGTGGAACATAGCTATCTGCCACCTCGGCCTTCGTCCGTCTGCGACAAATGCTGGGAGTCCATCGCCATACACTTTGGACTCTCAATAATGTCACTAAAGATCGCCGAGGACGAACGGGACGTGACCAAGACGATCTGGTATGATACTTCCTTCGCCGACTTGAAATTTGGTGCCGACGGAGGCTGTGCATGGTGTCAGCTGTTCCTCAAACTCGATGAACGCCCCGGCGAAAGGAGCGTCCGCACGTTCTGGGATAGTAGAGATCTGAGAACCCACTTTTACAAGTTGGTAGTGTTCGCCACCGAGCATTCTGAAGGTACCGAGTATTTTGTGTACACAAATCCAGGTGCGCTGGGTACCTACACTGGCAGGTGCTGTCTAGTCGACTGTAGGAATGAAGCTGATACCGCGTATTATCAGAGGACCCCGCAGCATCCTACATCACAGAACTGAGCCCCCTCCGAGATGTAGGCTCTCCTCGTGCCCTGGAATTGGCTAGAAAGCACCTCGACGATTGTGTCCGAGAACACGAAGACTGCCTCAAAAGCTCGGCAGGTATCCCTCGCCTCCCCTCGCGACTCATGGACTGCAGCAGCCCTCCTCGACCACGTCTAGTTTCGACAATCGGACAACGGGGAGAATACCTTGCGCTTAGCTATGTGTGGGGCGGGGACCAGGTCCACAAGACCACGAACGCGAACATATCCGCGTACACACAAGGTATTTCTCTGGATAATCTTCCCGCCACCATCCGCGACGCGATCTACGTCACACATATGCTGGGTTTCCGGTGGCTCTGGGTGGACAGCCTATGTATTATCCAGGACTCGGACGAGGACAAGCTGCACGAGATAGGCCGTATGCACCACATCTACCGCTATGCGCACCTGACGATCATGGCAGGAAGTGCGAAGAACGTCAACGAGGGCTTTCTTCAGGAGCGGCGAGATATCGAACCCGACGAACTTGCCATGGAGTTCCCCTTCATCTGCCCTCCACCCCCTACGACCTCAATAGAGCTCTTAGAGGACGACTCGGCGGCGCGATCGCGGGTTGGGACTATCTTCCTTACGCCAGCGGATGACGACCTGCTTTATCCCAACACCTTGTATTCTGACTCCCTCGGAGTCATGGTGACTCGCGCCTGGTGCATGCAAGAATACTTCCTGTCCCCACGCGCCCTCATCTTCACCCCTGAAACGCTCGTGTTCAGGTGCCTTTCCTCCATGGAGGGCGTTGGCCCGTCACTCTTTACTTCGTACGACGAACCTGATTTACCCATCTCGCTCTTCGTCCCGCCACCACCTGGGGCAGCGCTTGATCCCGACGAGCAGAAGAGCTTGCTGAAAGCCTGGGGCGGTGCTGTCGAGGAATACAGCCGCCGTACGGCTAGCGTCGAGTCGGACAAGCTGGTCGCGTGCGCCGGGCTTGCGGAGCAATACGGCGGTCTCCTTGGCCCCTCTACGTATCGCGCTGGGTTCTGGACCGCGGACCAACTCCTCGTTCACCTGCTATGGAAAGCGGATCACTCTGAGGAACTGGGACCACTGGCACGCCGACATACCCGCCCAACAGCCTATCGCGCACCGTCGTGGTCATGGGCGGCGATAGAAGGCCCAATCAGCAATTGGCCTTCTCAGCAGATGAATATCTCATCTCCCCCCGGCCCCCGCGGACCTTTCGCACTTGCTGAGGTCCACCCCGATGGCTGTAAAGTCACACTCGAGAACCCCGAGCTTCCGTTCGGTCAAGTCAAGGACGGGGCCCTCGTCCTGCGCGGCATACTGATACCCGGTCATTGGTATCATGAACCCGACACAGGTTCTGCGCATGGTTCGTTCGTGCCCACACCGTCTTTCGAGCGAATACGGTGCCAGCTTTGGCGGTATGACGCCGACACCGGATACCCGACGATATCCCGCGGTTGCGCATTAGTTGCCATGGACTGCGATGTCGACGAGCTCAGGCTGCCGGAGAAAATGTGGCTGGTCCCGTTTATGCTGGAGCATTGTATAGTAGCTCGAGTGGAGTCGCACAGGAGGATGTTTGGACTTGTGATCGAGCTCGATCCTCTATCAATCGGCGCAGAACCTCAACCCAAGGAGAGTCGCTTTCGGAGGATTGGGTACTTCGAAAGATTCGCTGAAGATTCACAGGAGGAATTGCTGTGGGGTTCCCTAGCTCGGAATGCGGACGTGCCAAAGAATTGGGGACATCATTACGCGGACATTGTGATTGTATGATACGTGAAGGACTCTAGAAGGCATTGAGCATGGCTTGCGGTCTCGACTTATGTACACTTTTGGTCTCGCTCTTGTATTCGGCGATGATCTTATGTATCGCTCTTGATCTATGCAGGTTAACGAGTCGAATGTCTGTCCAGTTTTTTTATATTTGCGCTGCCGGGTAGGGGGAAGTATCCCGAGTCGAAGTGTATCGGATTCTTCACGACGTCATATCCTTGGCGTCAAGGCCTCGTTCTCGATATCCTCGCCCTCGCGGACAACTCGCACGGATTTGCAAGACATGCCCGCTATTCACACATCAACACGCTTGATGGCACCCGTACTCGTATTCAAATCCTCGAAAAAGAGTTCACGCTTCTCCCAGGCAGTAGCGACACTGGCGAGCTCATCGTTTCCCATGACGAGCGTGCCCCCACCGTAAATGATATGTATAAGCGTCTCAGAATACTCACGATAGGATAGAGCACATCCATTGCCTTTGCGCCGCCCTGAGGGACGTAGGGATGTCGTACACTCCGCATCGGATGGGCAACTAACTTGTTATATATTGGGCCCGCTCGCCACCGGAAGATATCGCTGCACACACTGCAGCGACCGAGCGTAGCTAGACGAGAGTTATCTGCAAGGTCAATGGCAACCGGCGAGGGTCAGCCCAACGGTTTCGGGGTGACAGCACTCGCCTAATGGTTCCATGCACAGTCTAGAGTCCATTATGCCCTTCACGGGTACGTGATTCCTGAGATAGTCAGAGAACCGCGAGAAGAGAGCAGCGTGCTGGAAGGTACCGTTATCGCGTCTAGAAATCGTGGACTTGAAGGTGCCGAGCTCCCCTGACATTTACCAACCAGGCGGCAACAAGGATCGTGGCCGCTCCGAGCACGGAGCGGAGTACAAAGAGCTGCCAGACCGACGTGAAAGCGGCCATCGTGGTGCGCATCACCACTTTCGGGCCGAGGTCACCTGAGAACGAGACGTCGTTAGCGCACAGCTCGCGTATGTTGAGCTGCGCACACCTACCGAAAACGCAGGAAGGGTGTGCTGCTACGAGCGGAGCCTAGCAGCGCGATGGCACCGAGCGGTGCGTGTAGGTCTTCCGGTCACCAAACAATTGAGATGGGAATTGAACGCGCTGTGAAATTACATGCGATAATAACGAGAGTTTCTGAAAGTGTACAGTCAGAATAGAACCGCATGAGGGGTGGGATAGTGGCGATACCCACTCGTATATACTACCAGTGCTCAGCCGCAATGAGACTTGTTTATAACGACGTGACACGACCTGCTTCTCGTCGGCTTGTGCTTCAGAGGGTTACACACCAAGCCGCTGCGGTCGCGGGGGCGATAAATACGCTATCAGAGCGCGAGGTCCACTAGATGTACGCCGGCGCAGCGCAACATGGGCGTAGTCGACTACAGGCGACGCGAAAGGCGGTCGATGCGGCCTCGGGCAAGAAGCTTATGGCTGTGGAGGCCCATAAGAACGCGCCTTTGCACCGAGGACACCTGTGCATGCGAAGTTAGTACAATTAAAGCTCACATTGGCTGGTGCTACACATACGAACAGAGACGAAGGGGGTTTCCTCGACGCCCGTAATTGCCACGCTGTCACGGACGCGATACGGTTTCAGAAGGGGAATATGCTGACGAAGACCTACTTATCTTAAGTCCCCAGTAAACGAGGCACGCGATAGCTCTGTGGGAGCGGTAGTAGCAAAACTATGGACCAACTCTTTGAAGACGGTCTGCGGGTGGTGCGAGGGAATGCGGTGCGATCTAGGTGGAAATTGTAAGCAGTGAATGAATAAATACGGACTAAAAAGCACCTTGTGCATGGGTATATCTTCATAAGCTATTCCCGCAGGCAAGGCACGCGTCGACCAGCGTAGAGCGATGCGAGGGTAGGCCGCCGAGCGGAGGAGGTTTGAACAAAAAGTGGAAGCGTGTCGAGCACATGGCCGCCGCAGAGTGCACCGCAAATTGGGTACAGAGTGCACTCTTTATAGATATTGCAAGTCGTTGAAGGGTATTAGAGCGAAGGGGAAGCGCGAGCATGCGAAGGCAAGTAGCGATGAGCGCAGGCGCGGCCCTGCATAGGAAACACGAGTGAGGCAGAGATTGACGTTGAGAAATACTCTGAGACTCACTGAGAGGGACCAGGTGTATACACCACGGTAATCGGAATCAAGCTTTGACGGTAGAGTTCGAGCACTGAGTACTGCGTACCGAAGTAGGGGGGCGCGGAGAGGGCCGTGAACTTGGTCGGAGACGGTCCAGCGGACGACGTATGGATAAGCCTAAATGCCGCGCCATCGATATTAAAGCCTCAGGTGACGGTTATTGAAGGGTACCTAGTACCTACTTCGCGAATGGGCTAAGCTGGAGGAGAGAGAGGAGCACTGTTCGAATTGCCGGTCGCCGCAGCCTGCAGGGAACTGGCTCGCGCGTCTACTCCGCGCTTCTCGGATATCCATTCTGAGCTAAGCCCGAAAAGCCCGAACTCGGCGCGGGCTCCGCGGAGTGCGAGGTAAGGGAAGCGCTTGGGACGTTCCTCACCACCACGACCATCGACGACGACGTACTCGCTCGCCTCGCGTGGATGCACACCGGGCTCTTGGTCTCTTCTCGCTGTCTACTCTGTGCTTGCTCTACTGGTGCTCGGAGTGGGTCTTCAAAGCACGCCAGCTGCAGCTCTCGCGCCGCCACGCCCTTCCCGTCTGGGAATAGCAACGTTCTGACTGATCTATAGCCCAGTTCCAGGTGGTCTACTTCTAGGTTACACTTCACAAGTCTTCCATACGCATCTCGCTACATTTTCACGGTGTCGCATCGCATTTCCGCACGCGCGCAAGCCTGCACGGGGACCTCTTTCGCTCTTTCCTCAACTTTTGCCGTTCCTATCGCCAACAAAGTTGGCCAGCGCGCGGGCGATGTAGCCCACTTGTAGGACAAGGCAGCGATCCACACGGGCGTCGTCGGCCTTACATTTGGGGGCCTTAGGACAGCACGCCCGATGTATATGGGCTCTACTCATAGGTGCGTTCTCTGTCTTGATACTTACCAAAGACAGCTCCTCACATGAGAACCCCGTCGATCCCACTGAGCAGCAGAATAGGTCAACTGAATCTCTTCGAAATGTCCTCGTGCGCGACAGGAGCGTCGCCCTCAGCCGGTGCCAGTGCCAGCCGCAGTCGCACAGCTCTGCTGAGCATACACTACTCGCACGCAGCTCTAGAGTCGATCCCATGCGCATTCCGTACACCATCCGCGCACTCTATCACAAGCTTCGAAGGTACATCGCATCCCCGCGCCCTCTTCTTCGCCCCGTACGCCCTCCCTCCAGCTCGATCACTCCATCGCGACTCGCGACTTCCATTGCCGCCACGTCTGACATGCCTCACCTCTCCCGCCACGCCATTCCGCGAGAATACACTGCCCGTCACAAGCAGGGCCGCATCGTCACCCCTGCGAGTTATCCCAAAGCACGCGGCATGATGCACGCGGCGCAATTGGAATCATGCCGAGTGCGTCCTGTCTGCAAAGTACCTTGCGGGTATCTGGCACCACACCCTGCTCAATGAGACGATACGCTGTGGTAAAAAAGTTCCTCAGCGCAAACGTTTCCCGTCCCATTTTGTACGGTATGTCGTCTCAATAGTGGGCGACCTCTCTGGAGGTCTTCCATCTTCTTGATGATCGATGAAAGTCTGAATGGCGTAATCCACAGAAGCCCTCAATCCCGACTATGTCATGCGCAATACCACATCGCCCACGTCGCTACGGTACTTCCTTATACATCACGCGCGCGACGATCATGGTTGCGCTGTGCGCAGTCCAGCCTACGAAGAATCTATTTCTCGCGAGGCAACGCTGTAGCGCTCGACGAGCAACTAGCTTTTCCCAGTACGTCTCGCTCTCCGAGTCCTGATCTGTGCAGTGTATACAGAGTATGGGTGACATACATAGGTACGTGAACTCTGTATTTGCGCGCTCCCATACCACTGTTGGCAGTCCAGATGGATATCCACCCGCATACGACAAGCTGTGTAGTCTGCGTTGTCTCTCACGCGTTGTGCTTGCTACTCGAGCATTTCGTTCTAGGTTCCCGCGAAAGATCGCTCGATCATCGCCCTGGATGTATATCTCTATCAGTTGCAATATTTGTCGCCTCGTCCTCCCTACGGTTGTACGCGTACCCGTTGCGATGAACCATGTGGCGCTCCAGCCAATATATGTACATCCTTTGCGCGCTCAATCATGACAGGTCTTCCCAGCTGGGTCCACCACGTGGCTTTCGTCCCTGCTCATATGGCAAGACAAAATTAGCACGGATTCCGCAGGACGTGCGCGACTGCCTCGAGGGTAGTGAGTGGTCTAGTGAGCTTCGCGGATACTAGTACGACGTCACTTCCACGTCCGTTGTCCTTGCCCACGTCGTCCACTCCGATCTCGATGCATGCCCTTCACTAGTCTTTTCCCTTCTTCGATCAACACATATGGGCTGCATCATCTCTCGACGAATCAGTCTCGAGGAACTCATCCTCTCGCAACCATCATCCGCCTCTGAGGACTGTGTTAACGATCGCTCCCTGCCGCCCAGGCCACCGTATCTTGGCCTTATGGCGCTATGTAAACAGGACGGCATATGCAGGACGCGTGCTGCTGCTTGGGAGGAGGTGAGTGTTTCTTACAAACGTTGTGTGGGACCTGGGCGACCCTGCGTCCTTCCTCCTCATAATTTACTCCCATCCTGACACATTGTCTTAGGCCTCGGCCCCTGTGGACTTCGCCCTTTCTGAACTGCCTTTCTTCTCTCTGCTCTCCCTTCCCGAGGAATCCACTCTCTTTCAGCTACCCTTCTTCTCCGAGGACCATGTGGAGAATAGCTGCCTCCCGGCTAGGCCGCCATCTGCTTGCGAGGAATGCTGGGAGGGGCCCTTCGCCATCCGATTTGGGCTTCCCTTAGTGTCACCGCGGAGCGGAAAATGGTACCGGCGCTGGCCCGACTCGATCTCGTACTCGACTTCGATCGCAAAATTGGAGTCTCGTGCTAACGCAGGTTGCGTATGGTGCCGGTTTGTGCTCGGTGAGATAACCGATAAGCGAACCAGCAAATTCCCCCTCAAAAGGGTGACCGTCACTGTGCGGGGTACTAGGGAGGAGCGGGAGAGAGACTCGGGTTGGTTCCAGACTCGTCAGGTGTTGACACTTAAAATCGACGGATTTGACCAGCATGGTTACGGGAAGCATTGTATCTGTGCAGCTCCAGGTGTGTCAAGTATGTATAGCACTAGAAAGGAGCTTACAAAGATCATTAGACGGCCTCGCGGCATCCTACATCGTAATGCGAAACCGCATCAAGGACGTCGGATCTCCTCGTGCCTTGGTCCGGGCAAGAGAGCACATCGAGGAGTGTGTTGCCACCCACAAGTGGTGCAAAAGCGCGGCGGTTTCCTCCAGCCCTCGACTTCCCACGCGACTTGTGGACTGCGCCGACCTCTCTCAACCACGGCTGGTTTCGACAATCGGGCAACGCGGCGAATACCTGACCCTCAGCTACGTGTGGGGCGGGGACCAGATCCACAAGACCACTAGTACGAACCTATCCATGTACGAACAAGGTATCGCCCCCTCCATTCTCCCCCCGACTATCCGCGATGCAATCTACGTCACACACATGTTGGGCTTTCGATGGCTCTGGGTTGACAGCCTATGTATCATCCAAGACTCGGAAACGGACAAGGCGCACGAGATCGGCCGTATGCATCACATCTACCGCTACGCGCACCTGACGATCATTGCCGCCATCGCGAAGAGCGTCAACGAGAGCTTTCTCCAGGAACGACCATTTGACGGCTATACGATGGCTCTCCCTTTCCTCTTCCCTCCGTACTCCACGACCACGATAGGGCAGCCAGAAGACTGCTCGGCTGCACAATCTCCTCGGGTCGATACTGTGTTCGTTGCGCCACTCTCTGATCCAGATTTCTCCTTCATTGTCAAAATTTTCAATCACGAGCTGGGACGCACGGGAACTCGGGCTTGGTGCATGCAAGAGTATCTGATGTCCCCACGCGCACTCATTTTCACTCGCCTCACGCTCTCGTTCAGGTGCCTTTCCGCCACACAAGGTGTTGGCAATTCACTCTACGAGACAGCCGACGAAGTTCAGATACCACACACGCTCTTCCTGCCGCAGGCCGCGCAGGCGGCGCCGGAGCCTAATTCCAAAGAGCGGGAAGACATGCACACGGCCTGGATGAGGGTTGTCCGGGACTACACCAACCGTTCTGTCAGCGTGGAGTCGGACAAGCTGGTTGCGTGCGCTGCGCTTGCGGAGCAATTCCACCCTTTCTTAGGCTCTGACTACCTTGCTGGTTTGTGGCGCTCGGACGCGCTCCTCATCCACCTACTATGGAAGGCTGATGGGGCTACGGCGCAGCAATTTGAGCTCCTACATACTCGCCCAACAACCTACCGGGCACCGTCATGGTCATGGGCGGCGATCGACGGACCAACCGAGTATCATGAGCCGGAGTTTGCCGCTCTCAGTCTCAGAGACCCCCATACGGTCGCATTCGCAGAGGTCGACGAGTGCTGGGTCACAGTTCAAGATCCCGCGCTTCCATTCGGTCAAGTGACGGACGGGGCTCTCATTTTGCGTGGAACACCCATACTCCGACATGGTGGACATGCTGAAAGACTTCGGTCCCCCAACTTGTGGAGTGTCCCCCTACCGTCGTTTGAGCAAGTACGGAGGCAGTGGCAGTATGGTCTTGCGGGATCAATCTCGGATGGAGAAGACGACGTCTACTTGACGAGCCCAGGTGACTTCAGTTCAAGAGTTACCACGGACTGCAATGTCGACGCACTTCCGGAAAAGTTGTGGCTTGTGCCCTTGGTACGGCGGACGACCTGGGGTTACTACGAAGTCAAGATGCAGGGAATTGTCCTAGAGCTCGCTTCTACGTCAAACAGCTCTGGATCTCAACCCGAGAAGACTCGCTTTCGGAGGATTGGGCACTTCTTTGCGGCGGAACAACGCAAGGATTGGAAGGACCCGCTGTGGGAGCCGCTACTTCAGGCTGTGAAGGATGGAGAGCCTCTTTGGACGGACATTGTGGTTGTGTGAGAAAGTGGTCCTTGTGAGTTGTGGGTGACTCAGACTCGCCAGGAAGTGATGGACAATGGTTTGTGGTCATGGCATATGTACGGACATAACACCGTAGGCTGTGGTTCTCAATACATATTTCTTGGGGCTCTGCAATTCTGTTACAAAATAGACCTGCTCTACATGTAGGCCGACGGATCTCTATCAGACATTTTCGAACTGGTCTAGGAAAACGCCATGTCCCGGGACACGTTCATAGCGCGATGAACCTATGCCTGGAGCGAAAGCATACGTCCTCCGACGTGTGGCGATGCGAGGGGCGATCGGTGACGGAGGAAGCTTGGACGACGAGCGAAAGCGCACTGAGAACTGAGGCGCCTTCTGCGCGGCGAATGCAGCTGGATAGAGGGCATTTGTTAGGAATGCAAGACATCATTGACGGCTAATAAACCGTACGGCGTGGGCATTGTGAGAAACGATTGCGAAGGTGTATGCGAAATGAACATGCCAGCGGTACGTCGAGGACGTGCACCACGGCCTGAATCGTCCAGATCCTCAGGCCTAAATTGTGTATGATTCGTCCGTAAGTCGCGCGCATTGACGTAGGGGCCACCTACCTCGAGCGCAGGAACCGCCTTCTGCGACACGTGGAACCGGACCACCGTATGGGATGTTCGAGACGACGAATCGGCGCGTCCAGAAAGATGTGTTCGGTCATCCCGTCTATGACCGGATTAAGGACGAACTTCTGGAAGTGCTTGTGGGCGTCGGGGGATGACGTAGAGAATTCTGTGAGACTACTGTCAGAATGCGGAGACATAAGGGGACGGGACGATAGCGGTACGCACTATGGATGATTCCAGGTTGTGAAAAGAGCGATGATAAAACGAGCGATTTACTCGGATAGCGGTGATGGACAAGCTGCATGCTCTGTAATGCGTGTTAATGCGTGTCATGTGCCGATGCGCCAAGCGAGCTGGTTGAGCGCAAGATGGCCGCGACGAGACGTCCGAGAGCTTATCTGCGGGGGTGGCGCAATATTCGTATGGCTGTTACGGTTGCCTGTTACCGGTATCGTGCTGGGTGGTTGCCGGGGTTCCAACGAAGGCGATACCGGGTCGGGGGGACGAACACGGGCCTAGCGACATGAGTTACGTGCGTGGTTGCGCCAGAAAATCCTGTGTATGCAATATTGTGGGTACTGTCTGCGCCTACGCGACCTATTGTTACACATACCAGCATCTAGGAGGCCACATAGCCCGCCGCGTACGTTCAGACGTAGAAAGCGCCGGCGTCAGGGATGCGGTTGGAGGTAGGGTTGCGCAGAGTGTACCACCGACGATCTGTTCAGTCATTGTAAGCAGAGCTCAATTACAGGCACGATGGCAGCGCGCTCAGCGCAGGTGTTACCAATAGTCACCTACCCTGGGCAGAGCGCGTACATCTCGAGAGGTTGAGGGAGATTTGAGGGACGGCGGAGGTCAGGTAGAGAGCCTTCTAAGGCTCATGAGGGGAAGAGATATCAGGTACAGTGTCTCTAGACTCATCACATGCAGAAAATGTGAAGGTCGTGAGAGAGGCCAGCGTCGAAGGAGACGAGCTGGCGAGTACTCGCGAGCAATTGCCAAGTTAACAAACGCCGACACGGCGTGCGGTCGCGCAGCTGCAGGCAGGTTTCACATGATGTGCAGATGCATCTTCAGGACAGAGAGAGACAAGTGTACAGCCTGACGACGATGAGGAGGGCCTCGGAGGAGTGAAAGGAGGAGTGAATGCTAAAGCCAGCGCTTCAGTGCGTCGAAGGGAACGAGTTCGCACGCGGGAAGTCGCACAGATACGTAAGGCTTAACTATTTATTATTTTAGTTTTTGTACAGAAGATGCAATCATTCTATGACACCCTTTTTTATATAAAGAAAACATACTAAAGTTTTCCCGAGAATATCGGAGATCGCTCCAGACCCCCAATCTTTGGCCCCCCCCCCCCCCCCGAGGAAGCGCTCTTAGCTCTCTCTCTCTCCCTACTCCACTACGACTTCTGGCGGCCACAGCAAGGACCGAGTCCTTAATCACGCCGCTACATCATACGGGGACAAGTTCTCGGAGGTATTGAGAATGTCGAGGGCGCCAGTATACAAGACTCCCATATATCCAGAAAGAACACCCCTCGATCCACGACTATCCTAGACGACAGCCGCCTTCCCATTGCGCTAGCAGCTGAACGACGCGACGAGTCATCTACGCTACTCCCAGCGTCGGCCTCTACTGTGTCCAAGGTGCGCCCGCGCATCCCATGGGCTGTGCCTATTGAACGTGTACGCAATGCAACGAGGCGGTATCTGTCCGTCTACTTCCAGAGGCAGAGCAGATAACTTCTGTCATGAACTTGCTGTTATGCATAGCGGTCTCTGTCGTTTCGAGGTGCATTTGACATGTGTCTCTTACCTTTCTGACCAACATCTGGACGGCGCAATGTACAGAAGCCCCTCAATCCCCGCTAGGCTATGCGTGTAATGCGGCGTGACCACACCGTGTTCCGTTGCTCGGGTATTGCCGGCGCCGCTCCTGCCTTTCTTCATCTCGTCCTGGTCCACCAAGCATTCTCCCACACGCGCATTATGAACACGCTTGCGCTGTGCACAGGCTAGCCTACGAAGGTCTTGTTTGTTGCTACGTGGGCTCCCGAGAGTTTAGGACGATTCCGTCTGGCCTGTACTGTTAGCACATGACGATTAAGTGGCGTTTTTCTGTATGCCTAAATTGGCAGGTTCCGATCTGCGCATTTGTTGCAGCGTATAGGCGCATAGGTACGTGAATCATGCAGATGCACACTCCTATGCGGCTGACAACTCAGCAGCGTACTCCGAATACGACTATCATTGTGTTCTAGAATTCTGCGTCGTCTCTTGCAGGCGGTTCTCGCTCCTCAATCGTTTTGTTTTAAGTTCCCGTGGAATGTCGCTCGTTCACCGCCCTCCGTGTACAGCCCTGTCCGCTGCAATGCATGTCTCTTCCTCCCTGTTGTCTTCCCCTGTGCCGCCGCGATGATATTTGTGACTTCACACGAGCGAGCATCTTCCATCTCGTTATGACAGATCTTCCCTGTCAGGTCCACCACGCGATTGTCGTCTCTGCGGGCCGTATAGATGGGCGACGATAGCATCGCGGCGGCTTGGGATAGACTCACGCGACTTCCACGAGGGAAGTACCATAATGCTACTAGAGTTGTCTGGAGCGACGAGTCTAGGATGCACCTGCGCTCCCATCCTTCATCCTCGTCGCCTACTACTCCCGTCTCGACGCATTCTATAGGCTATACCTCCTCTTCTTCAACTTCTATGGCCTTCACCCTCTCCGAACTGCCCTTCTTCTCTCTGCTGTTCTTGCCCGAAGAATCCATTCTCCCCCAACTACCCTTCTTCTCCGAGGACAGCGTGGATAATAGCTGCCTTCCGCCTCGGCCTTCGTCCGTCTGCGACGAATGCTGGGAGGGTCTCTTCGCCATGCGCTTTGGGCTTCTCTTAGTGTCAACGCGAACCGGCCAGTTGTACCGACGCTGGCCCAAGAAGATTTTGTACACGACAACTTGGGCAAAACTGGAGACCCGTGCCGATGGAGGTTGCGTATGGTGCCGGCTCATCCTCGACCACGTCGGGCATCACCGTTACCACGAACGGTTTACCATCACTGTGCGAGCTGCTTCGAATACGCAGGACGAAGACTTCGATGCATCGATTGTCGGCTCAGTCACGTCAGACAAGGCCTCGCTCACATCGAACTCGCTCACGTCGGACCGGAACTCAGATCCGTCGGAAGAAGACTGAGTTACATTGGACGACGAGGATATGTCGGACTCGGACTCGGACTCGGCCCAGGGCCTACCGTTACAACATATCATAGTGAAATCCAGTGATGTGTTGCAGGAAGGCACCCCCTATCTCGTGTACACGGAACCAGGTACGTCGTATACATTCAGGCGGTATCAGACTGAGCGTAGGGATGAAACTAATGACATGTATCTTCAGAGGACCCCGCAGCATCTTACATCAAAACACGAAGCCCCATTCGGGACGTAGGGTCTCCTCGTGCCCTGGCTCTTGCAAGACAGCACATCGACGATTGCGTCCACGGACACGACCTTTGCAAAACCTCGGCATACAGTAGTCCTCGTCTCCCCACACGCCTAGTAGACTGCACCGATCACGCTCGACCACTTCTGGTCTCGACGACTGGGGAACACGGTGAATATGTCACCCTGAGCTACGTGTGGGGCGGGGATCAAGTCCACAAGACCACGACCGCGAACTTATCCTCGTACGAGCAAGGCATCGCCGCCTCTCTTCTCCCCCCGACCATCCGCGACGCAATCTACGTCACGCACATGCTCGGCTTCCGGTGGCTCTGGATCGATAGCCTATGCATTGTCCAAGACTCGGACGAGGACAAGGCGCACGAAATCGGCCGCATGCACCACATCTACCGGTATTCCCATCTGACGATCATGGCTGCCAGTGCGAATGGCGTCAGTGAGAGCTTTCTCCAGGAGCGACCTCTTCCTGATCTTGACCTTCATAACTCCGTCACGGGTCTACCCTTCATATGCCCCCCACGCCCCTTGACCTCCGTAGTGCGCGCAGAAGACTGTTCTGTGGCACCGTCGCAGGTCGGTACCGTGTCCATTGCGCCAATCCGTTCAAATATCACTGGCAGGGCACACAGTGACGAGCTCGGGAACATGGCGACGCGTGCCTGGTGCATGCAAGAGTACCTGATGTCTCCGCGCGCCCTCATCTTCACCCCCCAAACGCTCGTATTCAGGTGTCTTTCTACCGTGCAAGGCGTTGGCGACTCGTTCTATCGAATACACAACGATCCCCGGATCCACAACTCCCTCTTCCTCCCGCCGATGGCGCCTGCAGCAGAGCCTGATATCGAAGCGTGGAAAGACACGCACGATGCCTGGACGAGGGTTGTCGAGGACTACACCCGGCGCACGGCTAGCGTCGCATCGGACAAACTGGTCGCGTGCGCTGCGATCGCTGAACAGTGTTGTAGTTCACGCGAGAGTGGACGAGAGGAATGATAATGTATTGGAGTACGAGCGCGAGAACTAAATACTAGAGTGCGAACTAAAAGCTATAGTAATGCGAATACAAAGCGTACAATACCGAGAATGAAGTAAAAGTAAGTAAAGTAAGTAAAACGTATCAAAGTCCGAAAGTAAGTACAAAGTCCGTTACTAGTCAATGGCCGTTATCTCCAACAAACAGTTCCACCGCGTTCTGGGTTCTGAGTACCTCGCGGGGCTGTGGCGCTCCGACGCGCTTCTCTTCCATCTGCTATGGATGGCCGATCCTGACGACAAACAACCGCATGGACACTCAGGATGGCAGACTCGCCCGACAGCTTACCGCGCACCGTCATGGTCATGGGCGGCGATCGAAGGCCCGACCAGCCATCATGCTCCACGTAATTTGGGCCTTGCAGACGTTACCGTCGCGCTCGCAGAGGTCGCTGAGTGCTGGGTTACGCTCGAGGATCCTGCGCTTCCATTTGGTCCGGTGATGGACGGGGCCCTCGTGCTGCGCGGAACGCTGATACCTTGCCAAAGCAGTGGCCACGCTGAAGAATCCTGCGGTGATTGATATTTCCCCGGGCCTCTACCGTCTTTCGAGCAAGCACGGCGCCAGTGGCAGCGTGGACATGAGAGCTTCATAACGTCGGATGAAGAAGACGACGTCGACTCAGCTCAACCAGGGGGAGGAACATCGATAACCATGGACTGCGATGTCGATGAATTGCCAGGGCGAATGTGGCTGGTCCCGTTTGCGTGGGAGACCGATTGGCCCGACCAAAGTGAAGGCTATGAGGTACACGGGATTGTCCTCGAGCTCGCTCCCCCATCAAAAGGCTCAGAATCTCAACCCGAAAAGACTCGCTTTCGGAGGATCGGATACTTCCACCACATGGCTGGTGGGGGGCCTTCGGACACGCTGTGGGGTTCGCTAACTAGGGCGGTGAAAGACGGGAAACGCCCTTGGACGGACATTGTGATTGTATGAGCGAACAGCGCTTGTATCATTGCGTGAGTGACTAGAAATCGGGAGAGCACGAACAATGGTTTGTTATTACGACGTATGTATATATACTCAGTACGACGACGTCGTCGTCCTTCGCGAAGCTACGCGGGACTGGCGAAGTAATGAGCGCACTTTTCAGAGAGGTGTCGTAAACTCACTGAACTACGCTCTGAGAGATGTCGCGATGCCCAGGCCAATTGCGGGTCAATATAGAGTAAACACGCCTTCGAGTCACGCTGTGTGTACCTGAGCGCGATCTGCCACGAGAATGGACTCGGAATGGTCTGTTCTTGTCGTGGTATGCGGCCAATACGGGCTTCGAGGATGCAGCATATAGTCTGGGGAACAAACACGAGCACTGCCACGAATTGAGCTCCTTGCATGGTTTTATAGAGCGCACGCGTAAAAGCAAAGATGTGAGCAACGCTCAGATGTGCGTAGGCTAGTGCTACACATACCTGCAGACACGAGGGAGTCGCTTCTGCGGTTCGGACTCGGCACGCGGCGGGGATCATTGTGCGGTATGAGGATGCACAGAGTTCAGCGTCGAGGTCATTGCCTGGTGAGTAGAATCGCGGGAGATAAACACAAATATTGTTGTGCAAGCGGCGGCAACGTGATCCCAGCCCTTTGAATACTCTCTGAAGGCGAAACAAGAGTTGGAGAGGAAGGGCCGTGAAGATAGGCGATCGACGATACGAGGGGGGAATAAGGCTATATACCGCCTCGTCCCAGCTGGAACAAAGGGGGTAGGTAGGCAAGGGTACATTTCTGGACCAGGACCGAGGGGAGAGAGGAGCATCACCGTTCGAGCAGTGAGTCGTCGACGTCGCTGGCAGGGAAGTCGCGCGTCTACTCCGCGCTTCTCGGATATCCATTCTGAGCTAAGCCCGAAAAGCCCGAACTCGGCGCGGACCCCACGGAGTGCGGGGCGAAGGAGGCGCTTGCGATGTTCCTTACCACGACCACCGACAATGACTTAGACTACGGTACTCGCTCGCCTCGCGTGGACGCTCACCGGCTCGTTCTCTCTTATACTTGCTCTACTGGTGCTCTCATTGTGTCCTCTACCTGCTGTTCAGCGGACATCGGCGGTGTTCGTCCTTCAAAGGCTTAAGGCACGCCAGCTGCTCTCGCATTGGGTACGCCCATCCCGTTTTGGAATAGCAATGCTCTAACTAACCTATGATACAGTCCCAGGCGGCTTAATATGCTACACTTCTTCTGTATTACATATGCATCTCGTTCTGTGTGCAAGGCGTCGCACCCCATTTTCGCATGCGCCCACGCCTGCACGGCGATTTCTTTCGCATCACAGCATTACCCGTCCTTATCGTGAACAAGGATGGCCGGCGCACCGGCTATATGACCCACTGGAAGGACAAGGATTCAATTTGCGAGACGATGCGCTTCTCATCCGTGGGCTATGGGCTCTGCCTGTAGGTGCGTTTTTTTGCCTTGATACCTGACTGAGCATGGCTGCTGACATGGAAATCCGTCCATTGCCGTGTGAAGCTGAGTTGGTCCTCTGCACCTCTCCGAAATGCCCTCATGCGCAACAGGAGCATCGTTCTCAGCCGCGCCCCCGGGCCCGGCACAGTCGCACAGCTCTGGTGCGCATACAACACTCGTACGCAGATCTGGAGTCGACCCCATGCGCTTCCTGTACAGAATCCGCACACCCTATCACGAGCTTCAAAAGTACATCATGTCCCCGCGCCCTCATCTTTGTCTCGTACGTCTTCCAGCTCGATTACTCCATCGCGACTCGCAACTTCCATCACTGTCTCGTCAGACGTGCTTCACCTCCTCCACGACGCCATTCTACGAGGATCCACTGCCTGCCGAGCCTTGGCACGGCCTGGTGGATCGTTTTCGGCGACTACACGCAGCGCCGCCTCGTCACCGCCGCGAGCCAGCCCGACGCATGCGGCGCAATCGGAATCCTACCGGCGGAGTACCCTGCGTATATCTTGCACCAAATCCTGCTCAGTGCTCACCGGCACGCTGCAGTGGAAACGTTCCTCGAGCGCGAAAGTTTCACCTCCCACGGGGTACAGCATGCGGTTGCAATGGCATTTTCCCGGATTCCGATCTGGGCGCCGCGCATAGGTACGTGATTTTGTACACATGCACGCTTTTATATGGCTGACAGTCCAGACAGATCATCCGAATACGATTAGCTTTGTGTTCTGCCCCGTCTCTCACGCTCTGTGCTTGCTAGTCGGGCGTCTTGTCATAGGTTCCCGCGGAAAGTCGTCCGGCCATAGCCCTCCGTGTACAGCCTTCTCCTTGACAATGCATGTTCCTTGTGCTTCCTCCCTTATATCCGATGTCCGCTGTGCCGGTGCGATAACAAGTGCGGCTTCGCACAAGCGAGCATCGCCTACCTGCCAAGTCCCAACTCGTTATGACATATCTTCCCTGCCGGGTCCACCACACGACTTTTGTCTCTGCGGGCCGTATAGATGGGTGACGATAACACCATTTGGGCTGGACGCACGCGACAGCCCACGAGGGTGCTACTGGAGTAACGAGTCCAGGTTGCACCTCGTCGCCTACTCCCATCTCGACGCATCCCCTCCTCTATACCTCTCCGTCTCCAATTCTATGGACTGCGCGCTTTCGGAACTGCCCTTCTTCCCTCTGCTCTTCTTGCCGGAGGAGTTCACGCTCTCCCAGCTGCCCTTCTTCTCCGAGGACAGCGTTGAAAACAACTACCTCCCTCCTCGACCTTCGTCTGTCTGCGCCGCATGCTGGGAGGGTCCCTTTGCCATGCGCTTTGGGCTTCCATTAATGTCACCCCGGAGTGGAAAATGGTACCGGCGCTGGCCCGAGGAGATTTCGTATGTGACCACGCTGGGAGACCTCATATCTCGTGCCGATGCAGGTTGCGTATGGTGTGCGTTAAACTCCCACGATGCTAGGTATCACTCTCCCAAATACTACCCTTGCAAAGCAAGAATCACGGTGCGGGGTACTAGTGAGACGCATCAAAAACTCTCTGGTTGGTGCCAGAGTCATCAGACATTCACGTCTGAAATCAACGACGTCGGAGACCGTTCGGAAGTGTTTGGACATCACACCCGGACTCATTTCATATACGCAGCTCCAGGTGCGCCGGGTACTTATAGTACTAGGATGGAGCTGACGCATAATGCTAGATGACCCCGCGGCACTCTACATCCCGGCACGAAGCGTCATCCGGGACGTCGGATCTGCTCGCGCCTTGGCCCTTGCCAGACAGCACATCGACAGGTGTGTTGACACACACGTGCACTGCAAAAGCGCGGCAGAGTCTCCTAGCCCTCGCCTTCCCACACGACTGGTGGATTGCACCGATCTCGCTCGGCCGCGGCTGGTCTCAACAACTGGAGGATGCGGGGAGTTCCTCGCGCTGAGCTATGTGTGGGGTGAAGACCAAGTCCACAAGACCACGAGCGCGAACATATCCACGTACACACAATGTATCCCCCCGGACCGTCTTCCCCCGACCATTCGCGACGCAATCTACGTCACACACATGCTGGGGTTCCGCTGGCTCTGGGTTGATAGCCTCTGCATCATCCAAGACTCTGACGACGACAAGCTGCACGAGATCGGTCATATGCACCACATCTACCGTTATGCGCACCTGACAATCATCGCCGCCAGTGCGAAGGGAGTCAGCGAGGGCTTTCTGCAGGAGCGACCTCCCTCTCACGTCCCTGGTCTTGACCGCAGTGCTTGGTGGGGGGGCACCGTGCCTCTCCCTTTCATCTGTCCTCCACACCCTACAGCCTCTATAGGGCGCTCAGAAGCCGGCTCGGCCGCACAATCTCGGGTCGACACCATGTACGCCGTATCATCGTCTTCCGAACTCTGCCACGGGTGGTACAAATACGAGTTCGGGCACATGGCCACCCGTGCCTGGTGCATGCAAGAGTACCTGTTGTCGCCACGCGCCCTCATCTTCACTCCCACGACAGTCATGTTCAGGTGCATCTCCGCCACACAAGCTGTTGGCAACTCGCTCTACCACTGGGTATCAGACAGAGAACCTCGGATACCGAAATCACTCTTCCTACCGCACACGGCGACAGCAGCGCCTACTCCAGAGAAGTGGAGGGACATCCATAATGCCTGGACCGAGGTCGTCGAGGACTACACGCGCCGCACAGCTAGCGTCGAGTCGGACAAGCTGGTCGCGTGCGCTGCCGTTGCGGAGCAATTCCACCGTGCCCTGGGATCCGACTACCTGGCGGGGTTGTGGCGCTCCGACGCGCTCCTCGCTCACCTGCTATGGAGCGTTGACTTACAGAACACAGACCGACTTAGATATCCACATACTCGCCCAGCAGCCTACCGCGCGCCGTCATGGTCATGGGCGGCAATCGAAGGATTAACCAGCCATCGTTATCCACGAGATCTGAGCCTTCGAGATCCCCAAACCGTTGCGCTCGCGGAGGTCGCTGAGTGCTCGGTCACGCTCGAAGATCCTGCGCTCTCTTTTGGGCGAGTGACAGACGGAGTCCTTGTCTTGCGCGGAACACTGATACTCTGCCACGATACCGGTCGACTCAGCAGAGCATATTGTTCCCCCGAGCGGTATTTCTCCCTACCGTCATTCGAGCAAGCACGGCGGCGTCATCGGCAGCACGGTGGAACTAGGGGCTTGATTTCGGATGAGGGAGATGAACTCTGGACGAACCCACCACTACGCGAAGACTGCGCGCGAGTCATCATGGACTGCGACTCGGATGTCGACTCCAACAACTTCGACGAGCCGCGGTTGGAGCGGGTGTATTTTGTTCCGTTGGTGAGCCAACAAGATACACAGCAAAAGTGCCTTTGGCGGGTGTATGGGATTGTCCTCGCTGAGCTCGCTCCTCCATCCAATGGCTCAGGAATCCAAGCCGAGAAGACTCGCTTTCGGAGGATTGGGAGCTTCCGCAACAACGACACAAAGTATCGGGACCAGGACTGGGACTTCCCGTTGTGGGGTCCGCTGATTCGGGCTGTGAAGGACGGGAAGCACACTTGGATGGACATCGTGATTGTATGAGTGAACGGCCTTCGTAATCTGTGAGTGATTCATATTCGGAAGGGCATGGACAAGAGTTTGTGCTCATGGTATGGACAGCGTTATATACGACGGCATTGTCTACGCACGTTTATTGGGATTCTGTGATACTCTTACGTATGCCTCCCTCTACATGTATGCCAACGAATTGTTATCGGGCTTTGTCGAACTTGTCTAGACGTGCGCTCATCCACTGATAAGATCGAGACGACAGTCTGTCCGCCGACACCGCGCGCGTTCGCTTCAAGGAATAATCCAACCGAAGTGTGCAGGATGTTTACGGCGCCCTACTATAGGGCATTGCGCGCACCTGGGCCTCTCCTGTAGACTCGACCTTGATCGCGGAACACGCCTCATGCCGCGTTGTTCCAGACGACGCGGAGTACGCCACACGTAGTCTTCAATTTCGTGAACGCGTCGACGATTGTCGCCTGTGTCGTGCACTTACTGGGCTGGACTGTCGGGATGAGAACTCGGGGTGTTCTCCGTCGTTTCCCCGCTTTGTATCAGGCCTGGTCGCATTGGCATATGGCCAAGACGGGAGTTGGTCGACTTCGATGCCTCTCATAGTGACGTCACCTACGGAGCACATCACGTTAAGATTTCAAGTACACAAACAAACGCGACACGACGCACCGTCTGCCGAGCCTCGAGAACATAGAGAGGACGACAGCGGAACTTTGTTCATGCGTTAGCGACCATGTCTGGACGAAGATCGGCTCCTTTGCTAATAGCGTGACAGCCAGCCCTGCAAATACGCCGCAGATGCCACCGCAGACACAGTTGAGGCAGGCTCGGAGACCATGTTCCGTCGTGTGGAAGCTTGATCATCACAGATGCTCGAGGACAGTCCGAATGGGCGGCGGGCGGGCGTGAAACCTTCCATCGCGGCGAGCATCACCGCTTTTGCGCCGAAGCTATATGAACACTGGGTTATCAACGGGTTGCGTACGTTGGCGTGCTGACGCGCTTACCATACAAGCAGAGAAGGTGTCTTTTGACGCGCCGAGTAGATCTTCAGTGTAAGAGGTACACGAACCCTCGTGCGAAGAGATCAGCTCGAGGACCTCCCTCCACCAAACGGCCGAGATTCAGATCGATCGGACGCATTCGTGAGCAGGGCCCAACGTTAGCGAGAGCTCCTGAATGTCTATCGTCAGAGTGATGCAGCGAGATGAGTGACATAGCGGCGATACGCACTTGAGTTGACTCTTTCGCTGATGGAAACGATCGATGGCCCCATGACGCGGAAAGTACACGCGCCCTGAAGCACGCGAGCGGGCAGATGAGTTGGCCACTGACGTGTGAGGGCGACGAGATTTACGATGCCGCAACGCAGCGTGCGTACGCTCGGAAGCGTCGTATGATGCTCGTGTGGGGATCAAGGGCCGATACGGGCTTTGAGCAAGCGGAAGGCAATGTGGATACGTGCATGGGCTGGTGCTTGCAATTGGCAGTAACGTGATCCCAGAGTCTTGAATACCTTCCAAAGACGAGTTGACGTGGGGTGTACGTATGTAGTTGAGAGCGCGTAAGAGGGAAGCTATGCAAACGTTGTAAGCACAGTTTAGCTACGGTCGAGCTAGGAACGCACCTTATGCTGGTATAGCGCCCCATCCCTTTGCAATACCCAACGCACGTGTCAAACAGAATAATTTGATGTGACTGCTCGCGCCAGGCGCGCCGCAGTGGTGGACAAAGCAGAGTCTCCAGAAATCCGATTCGGGGAGCATGCGAAGGTGTGAGTGTGCAGATATAGTGCTGCGGAACTATATATGAGTTAGCTTAAGAGCTGAATTGATAAAGGAATAGATGGTACCCTTAAGCTTGAGGGAAGATGTGGGGTGGTGGGGAAATTGCAGGAGGGGAATTCATGCGCCGCAGGAGAGTACAGAGGCGGGAAGAGCAGAGGGCGAGAGGGCCGTGAAGATAGGCGATCGCGAGCGAGACGAGGGGAGATAAGGTTGAATAACGTGTCATTCCAGTACTCTGAACGTCGGACGCACGTAGTCGAGGGTACACGTCTCGACTAGGATCGAGGAGAAAGCGGAGCAACGCTCGCGTCGTCGTAGGAGTTCGCGCGTCTACTCCGCGCTTCTCGGATTTTCCGATTCCACAAAGAATCGGTCTTGCCTATGAGAAATGGATTGGTCACGTGAATCCAGGCGAACCCGGCTTCGTCCGTGGATTTCCGTAGTTTCCCTTTACTCTAGCGCGCTTGTATCAGCTTGTCTTTGTTTGTCTTTTGTGGCGTCTGCACCTCGCGACTGCGACACGGACGCGTCTCAGAGATGTGTTCTATCCACCTCCTCAACTTTCCAGTATCGTCCCCCTGTTCATGGATTCCCCTGGATACCTCCACAAAGCCGCTCTCGCACTTTGATATATCATTATAGGCAGCCATGCTGCTGGCCTTAAAACTGCGAGTGCCGAGGCGCTGTCATAAGTTGTAAGTGGCTTGCCAGCGCTATTCCCTCAAATCGAGCAGTGGTATCTAATTTGGTCTGCTTCGCCGCAGATACTCAACACGCCGACAATATGTACACAGATTGATACGTGGCCGCGGACATCATTCCGTCGTGCGACCTGTTCGCTCGTTATGTGAGCTGCATGCGGGTTGACAGCCACGTTGTGTTCGAGCTTTGCAAGCTCCGAGTCTGACACACATTGTCATATGTGCGGTTTGCACCGTACCAGGCTCCAAGTTCCATCAAGTGCCTACTGACACGGTGTGCGCCCCACGACCGGTATGTTAATGTACGCGGGGTGTAGTTACATCCTGATCCCCACCTGCCGGCTCTCCCGCATTCCGTGCAGTGCCCGTCCCGACTGCACCAGAAATGCCACAGCGCCAACCTACACACCGAAACACATGTCCGTAGTGCTACGAGCAGAAATGATCTCGTTACTTTGCGTACAACGTCTTATGGTGCAGGCTCGCCGACACGTCGGTGCACCGTCCGCACCAGCCCCGTCGCGTCCTCCTACGCGAAACAAGGTTCATGCCCGGCCGCTAGCGCGACCCGCTAACTGTAGCATGCGAATCTGTCAGTAGTCCGTCTGCAGGCCGTCCATCCTAGCAGGAGCTGCGTCAGGCGTCACCACAGACTGCGAGCCACACCTCTGTCCCCAGTTACAATCCTGTCCGGTACGGCCGAGCGTTGTGTTGTAGTATGTTGTACTTTCACGATGTTCGATTGTACAAAATCTGAGTTTCCGGTGGAATCGGACCTGGCGTGCGGAGCATCGCCGTTCACCCTCAAGTCCATTTTGAGCTAAGCCCGAAAAGCCCGAAACTGGCGCGGACTCCGCGGGGTGAAGGAGGCGCTTGGCGATGTTCCTCACCACCACCACCACCAGCGACGACGACGGCGATGTTTTGTTCTCCAAGCCTTGTGCGGGCAATCCACGGCTCTCTGTGTGTGCTAATTTCTTCGCGCTTGGCCTACTTGGACTCCAGTCATGCAGTCTCATCTATCATACTTGCTGCTGAGCCTATGCAGGCAGAGTTCGTTCCAAGGACGCCAATTTTCGTGCTAGCTCCTCGACACGGTCCAACAGTCCTTCGGCCAGCGACCCTCTATCAAGCACACAGTGACCGCAGATGGTCATGTGGAATGCTTTGATGTCTAGACCGTCGTATATTTTCCGCATCGCCCCCAGCGTCGCATCCTCATAAATCGCGTGAGCATATTGCTGCATCATCTATCGTCATCCTTATCAGAGGAGAGCTGCTCACAGAGAGGGCTGTACCGTTCCTGTAGATATGCTATAAACTTGCCCGAGGCATCGCTACCTCGACTAGCTTCGTGTCGCTCGGCGAATCCGCGTACCCGGCTGGGATCAAGCTGTAGGCCGATCGCAATCCGTCTTACGCTATAAGACCCTCGAGCATACCTCGCTGCATCCGAAGCGTCCTCCTCTTCGCCTCCTACAACCGTCAATTCAAGCACCCCGTCACGACTCCCAACCTCCGGTACTCGTTCGACGCCCCGCATCTCCCCGGTCACGCTATCATACGCGTCTCTGCCGCCCGTCGCGCGTCGGAACGGCCCGTGTTTAGCGTAGTATACCATCGTCGGCGACGATACCGCAAAATACCCGTCAGAGACAGACTCATCGGGGGTGGCACGCGATCGTAGCCGCCCTCTCGCTGCGTACTTTGTAAGCCTCTGGTACGAAACCTTGCTCAACTGCAAACCCTCTGCAGGCGCGAACACTGCACGGCTCGCGACATACCTCGTGCGCACTTGGTTCTGGATGGCCGCAGACGGTCGCAAACAAGCTCAAGATTTTTCAACAAGAGGGCCGCAGCCTAAAACATCGTGCCGTGCGTTTGCGTGCTTGTAGACGTAGAGGAGGACGCCTGGCGAGACCTACACGCGCACACGACGATCGCCGAGCTCGATTGTCGTGCATACACGCGTTCCACTCGCGAGTCTCCCCAGAACGGGGTCGACAACAGCATACTGCGCCCCTCAACACCATCTCGAGCATTGTATGTGCGCGTATTTCCAAAGAAGTACAATTCCCGCTGTCTGTGGGAGTGACAATGTCACCGAGGTACGTTCCTCTAATTATTGCCTTCACACTACCCAGCACAACCGGTGATAACTTCAATGCGACCTTTTCGCCTCGCCGCTTCACGTTTCTACAAAGGGCCTGGCTACGTGTATATACGAATATTCGAAGTCACAGCCGCGATACAGGAGATTGAAGGGTACGTACCTGGATCTCAGCGTTGCGCCTGTACCGCGCCAGCTTCTCAAGGCTCTATTCCGCTCGAAAAGGGCCCCTACTGGCCACCGCTTGCGCCCACCACCCGCACCCCTTCTAGTCTCCATTTCGCCCTTATCCGCCAGCTCTCTTTCACGGTCTGCCAGAAGGCCCGCCCGCGCCCAGAGGTTCGTCCCCGCTTTGCGCAGGATCACGATGTCGTTGTCGCGCTCTTGTGGTGCGCTGTGCAGGCGAGTTTAGTGACCGCGTACTGGTCGTTGCGAATGGGCCAAACCTATGGGTAAGTGCTGTTTGTGCGTGTAGAAGGGCCGGAAGCTGACTATACCGCTGCAAGATAATTCGTATACCTCCGTCGCGCTACTTGCTTCTATCCTGTGTTGTTTTATTGTTGTGTTCGTAAGCTTTTCTGTATATCATATCTATTTTTCTGTATAGACATCGTTCAACGCGCTCGCTGGTTTCGTGCGTACACCTTCTCTTTCCCCGTGTTCATCACACTGAATACCCGCTTCCGCTCCTCCGAGAAACGCTCGAAGGACTGATCAAGTTCTCCATTTGTCCTGGCATAGTCAGGCTCGTACTAACTACTATCAACTATAGTCTTTCGACGAGCTATCCAGGCTACTACCGTTTTCCCGGTAAGTCTCCAAGCTGAGCTACGGTCCGAACAAAGCTGACCAGCCTTCCGGCATTCTTCGCTTGACGTGTAGGCTGCCTTTAACCGTGCACGACATGCCTCACTACCCTCGAACGCGTCGCGTCCTCACACACCCGTTTTCAATGCTTTACGCAAACGTAGGCCTCTTGGCCAAGATCTACAAGCACGTCAATTACTGGTGCCCTCCGAGGCGTAACGACTGCAAACAGGTGCATATCGCTTAGGCAATATTTTCTGCGGTATGTCCACTACGCTCCGCTTGTTGATGAGCTGAAAGTGCGTCCTCCCGCGCCGCAGTAGACATTTTGTCCCGGTCAGCGCTCGTCTGGCCAAGATTTACCCTTTACATTGCGCAGAAGGCTTTCTGGCTGCGTACCATCTCCTTGCGCATCCCGCCAGTCCCACCGCGCACCGCGCACATCCGCAGTCATCCCTCGACCTCACATTCGCCCGCGGGCGCAGAGCAATGTCTTCCAAGGTTCATGCATTGTGTGAGTGAGAAGTAAGCCACACTCGCGGCTCTGTGGTATCGCGCTCTCTTTCCATTTTGTCATCGTTTCCCTTTCAACATCCCCAGCACGCTTACAGAATACTTGACAAGTACGAGAACTGCACTTGCAGGCGGGCGCGATATCGGCACCAGCGACCGGAGGAGATACAGTCGACTACGACAGCGATTATCGCAAGGATTACCTCACTGTTGTTCCCTAAGGCTCCAACCCTTAGGCGGCGACGGCGCGCGCGGCCAAACAGAAAAAGCGAGGTATTCTTAGGACGTGGTAGGCGGTTCACGTAGCTTCTGCCAGGAACTCGCCGCCATGTAAGTGTCTACTATGTTATTTCCTCCCACGAGCTGCTTACTCGGTTGTCGATGTTTCATCGTCGCGTTCAGGAAGACTCCTACTCATATGTGCGTACTAATACGGCTGGCAGTCCAATCCGATGATCCGAAGGCGACTTGGTCTGTGTTCTGTTTCATCTCTCATGGGTCGTGTTTGTTATTCAAAAGTTTTGTTCTAGATTCCCGCAGAAGGCCGAGCGCTCGGTTATCGTCTCTGTACAGTCTCATTCGATGCAATGCAGAAAACCATGATTATGTCCTTTTTTGGTACACGCGCTGTCCCTCTACCAAGCACCGCACAAGGCGTTGAGCCGACTGCAAGTGCTTTTCGGGCAGGAGTGCATTCGATCACACTCCTTCGCCGAAATGACATTCGTTGTCCCGCACTGCGATAGAGCAGATATCGTTAGCCTGGCAAAATCCGACTCGCTATGGAAAGTCTTCTCTGTCCGGCGCACCCCGAGGTCTTCGTTTTCTCAGGCCTTATGGCTATACGGAAACCACATGACGCGCCTCAGACTCGCACCACTACCTGGAGGGCGGTGACCAGTGCTCCTGTGAAGCGTCTGGAAACTAGGCTGCGCGCTCGTCCCCGCGTCCTTCACTCTCCTTCATCCTCGCCAACTCCCATCTGGACACATCCTCTCTGCTAAACGTCCCTTTCTACGATCTCCATGGATACTACTCTTTCTGACTCGGAACCTCCCTTCTCACCCGAGAAATCTACTCTCTCTCAACTGCCCTTCTTCACCGAGGATCGCGTTGACGGTCTCCCCCTGCCCCCTACGCCTCCGTCCATCTGCGATGAGTGCTGGCAGGGCCCTTTTGCCATGCACTTCGGGATTCCCTGCGTGCCGGCGCAGGGCGGAAAATGGTATCAGAGCTGGCCCGATGAGCTTTCATACTCGACCTCGTTCCAAAAATTGGCGTCTCGTTCTGGTTGTGCATGGTGTCATTTCGTCCTCCGTGAGGCTGGCAATGCATGCATAACCCAAGAAACCAAGGAAAGCTTCACTGTCACGCTGCAGGGTTCCTGGGAGACGTGGAATGCAGATAAACGCACTCATTATCAAAAGCTGAGTTTGACGATCAAAGATGATCACTCGTTTGAAGGGTTCGTGTACACGGGTCTAGGTGCGTCTGTGCTCATACATGCGATCTCAAATCCGGCGTACGGACAGAGCTGACAAATCTCTTAAGATGATCCTTCGGAGCCCTATATCAGCTTGGGAAGTCCCATCCCGGACATACAATCTCCTCGGTCCATGGCCCTCGCAAGGGAACTCATCTACCAGTGCATTGACGGACACGAGTACTGTAGCTTTCAATGCAACCCGGAGGGGGGGGTGACGTGTGACACGGTGGAACGAAACCGGGGACAAGGAGGCGCCCAGGCACCTTCCAAAACGAGTATTTTAGCGCCGGAAAGGGCGGCCGGAGGCGGGCGCTAAAGCCCCGGACGGCCTTGGTGACGTGTGACGGCGGCCAAAAAACGGGCGGAGGACCCCCGTGTGACGTGTGACGCTCCGGGTTGCATCGAAAGCTACAGTACTGCAAAAGCTTGATGTCTGTTACCAACCCCAGACTCCTGCCCAAGCGCCTCGTGGACTGCACCGACCTCACTCGTCCGCGCTTGGTCTTCCCGACCGATGCACACGCCGAATATGTCGCGCTCAGTTACGTCTGGGGAGACTCGGAGCAGACCCACCAGATGACGATATCCAATGAAGCCACATATCAAGACAAGATTGACCTGGGCACTCTCCCCGCTACCATCCGCGACGCGATCAAATTGACACACATGCTAGGCTTTCGATGGCTCTGGGTCGATAGTCTATGCATTCTCCAAGACTCCGATGAGGACAAAGCGCACGAAATTGGTCGCATGCACAGCATCTACCGCTATGCGCATCTGACAATCATCGCCGCCTCCGCGGAGAGTGTCACTCAGGGCTTTCTCCACAAGCGACCTCCTCCGGACAATGACGTAGCCCTCCCCTTCATCTGCCCTCCACCTCCTTTGTCTTCTCAGGCGGCGGGAAACCCGGAGGACCTCTCTGTGCCACAGCCGCGGGTCGGAGAAGTGTATATTGCTGAGACGCGCCTAAAGCGGCAGTCATACGGTGCCGGGTTCGCATGCATGGCTACGCGTGCCTGGTGTATGCAAGAATACCTGATGTCCCCACGCTCCCTCATTTTCACTCCCAGAGGACTGCTATTCAGATGCCGTGACGGTACATATACCGTCGGCTCCGCCTTCCGTGGCATTGCGGACGATCCCGAGCTACTCGACATCCTCTTTCAAGTCCCTGCCCCGTCCTTAGCCGAACTGGATTTCAAGGAGCAAAAAGACATACACCTGAACTGGCTCCAAATTGTGAGGAACTACAGCCGCCGCACCGCTAGCAACGAGTCGGACAAGCTGGTCGCATGCGCTGCAGTTGCGGAGCAGTTCCACCGTGTCTTGCGCGCGGACTACGTAGCGGGTTTGTGGCGCACGGACAGGCTAATCCTGGAGCTGCTATGGAGTTCTGATATATTGGGGCAAAGACGATGCAAATATCGACATACCCGCCCGACAGCTTACCGCGCACCGTCATGGTCATGGGCGGCGATCGACGGAGGCGTTTACACCCATCCCGCCAGTGCCGAAAATCCCAGCCCAGATTTCAGCTCGGAAGTTCCGCTCAACGTATTTGTGCTTGCCCAAGTCGTTGATTGCCGGGTCACGCTCGAAAACCCTGCACTCCCCTTCGGCCGAGTGACGGACGGGACCCTCGCGCTGCGCGGAGTTCCGATACCCTGCCGCGGCGGAACATTCGCTCGAAGAGGTTTTTTAAACCTGTGTTGGCACGTTTACCTACCAACTTTCGAGCAAGCATGGTACCGGCAGTGGGGACTCGGCTACTTGTATTCGGATGAAGAGGACGAGGACACACTCGACTGGATAGAACCAGCGGACCATGCGAATCTCGTTATGGACTGCGATGACGATGAACTGCCAGAGAGGATGTGGGTTGTCCCGCTCCTGTGGACTAGATGGAATGGCCAGGACACGGTGGAGGGGCTCGTCCTCGAGCTCGCTTCCCCGGAATCCCGACGGGAGAAGACTCGCTTTAGGAGAATCGGGCACGTCATTATCCACATTGCAACGGTGGCAGGGCTAGTGAACTTCAGGACGTCCCCACTGTGGGCTCCGCTGATTAGGGCTCTGACGGACGGAGAACGTCTTGCGATGGACATTGTGGTCGTATGACTCTCGGTTGTGTAGTCACTGAACCAGATTGTCAGCATGTGTAGTCTGATTCTAATTAATCATGGGGTAGACATATGTCGTTCTACTATGCACGTACGCAGTAATCTTGGGCCCTGGTCTGCCACGGATATACTGATGAGGAGTCGCAGTGATCCCTGTTGTCTCCGATCCGGGGCTCGACTTCGTCATTCCAGCACAGGCCCGAGCGCGGATGCACGAGGATACGTAAGGAAAGATGAGCTCGAGTTTCTCCCACCAACAAATGGTCGTGATGATTTAGACCGCAGACTATGATCATGGCGAAAGTTCCTATGAGTCTACCGTGAGTGCATTCACATGCGGAGCGGAATTGTGACGATAAGAACTCGTGTGGACTGTTTCCGCACAGATCGAAACTGATATAACTTGTTTCTCGTCTGAAGGGGTCATGGGAGTCGTGCAGGCTGCGTGCACCTTCAAAGAGACATGCCAGCCGAACGATGCATTCACAAAGTGAACACTGGCGACGTGCCACCAGAGGTCAAAGTCAATAATATGAATCCCGCCACAGGGTAGCATGTGCGCAGTTGTAAGGTACTGGTATCGCGATGGGCAGACGTAGAGGAAGCTACATACGGTGGGGGGAGGCGAACACAAGAGCGGCAATGCGGCCGGGCACAAGAAACAGTCTATGCAAAGGCTGTAACCACAGGTTGGATACGAACGGTCTAGTGACGCACCTTGTAGCGGTGTATAAGGGTGCATATTTTTGTCATACGTTCTCGCTAATTGACACACGCGTCGACCAGCGTAAGACAATGTAAGTAACAAGCACCCAAGTCGTTTGGGGTGATTCGTGCAGTTATTCAGCTAGATTAGAGGTGTAAGTGAAACATGTGATGGTATGCAGCCTGAGAGAGCCCAGGTGTCGTACGCAGGAACCACGAGAAAGCAGCTCGAGGAGAACGAGGCATACGGTGGACCGCGCATGCGCGTGATGATTGAATATTAATCGAACAGACTCCCTTATGGAGGTGCTATGAATTCTTGATGTTGATAGGGCGAGTAGGTTAGATTATAGTGTACAGCTGGACTAGCATCAGGGAGCGGAACGCGGCGAGTGCGCGTCCAATCAACGCTTCTCGGATTGGGCTTACGTAAGCGGGAAATGGGGGAAGATTTGGAGACGCTGGAGCTCTCTCTCTCTCTCTCAGTGTTCACTACCACGACCACCGACTACGACGCACGAGTTCTCCGAGTCACTTTCCCGCGGATTCTTCTCGATGTTGTCTCGACAGAGTAATCTCCTATCTGTGCTTGGCTTGCTCGTACCTGCTGTTGAGCAAGTGCAGGCGGTGTTCCGTTCTGGCTGCAACTCTCGCGCTACCTCGCAACCGACACATCTCCTCCGAATGGCAACCCTTTACCAAGTTCATAACCTTCTCGTATACGGTCTTAAGAAATATCTCCAGCACTACGGCTTGTGTTTGTGGGGATCGGCAGGCATTCGTTTTGATTCCCGCTCTTCATTCATGCACCTCGGGACTGCGCGCCAGATGCCTTGTATGGGCTGCGTATGTAGATACGCTTTCACTGTCGCTGAGGAGTGCTACTGACGGTAAAATCCCGACCATCATGTAGGTAAGGCGAATGGACGGACTTCACCAATCCGAATGGCGCTCGTCTGTCTACTCGGACATCCAGCGCGCGCGATATGTACTCCGTCCTCATGGCAAGACATAGTGACGTTCAATAAAAACGATCATCAGCCAGTCTCTAGTCCGCACGCTCTCTGCAGAACACACCCAACGATTATGAGACCTTCGAGCGTACGTCCTATCCACGCACCATTCGTCTTGCCTTGTATACCCTTCAGCTCGGTACTCCGTCGCCTCTCTTCAAGTCAGTCCGCCACCCGTTCGTTTGAAGAGACACACGTCTTCACGTCTTCGCGGCCCTTCGCGGCCCAGTAGGGCTTGTACGTGACGTGGCGTATCGCCGTCAGCGAATACACGCAGCGTCGCGATATCTCCCAGTGTGTGCCATCGTCCCACGCGGCGTGATCGTAGGCGTTTACGCGTTTTCAGGACGCGTGACGCTCTCTCCAACGACGGGGTGTGCTTGAGGATGTGGAGAAGTGCATGCGGCGCACGCTAAGACCAAGATTTGCTAACTTTTCCTCCACCTTCTGCGGATCAGCTCAGGTGATTGAACTCCTTGATCGCTGGGCGCG
Organism: Trametes versicolor FP-101664 SS1; assembly: GCF_000271585.1. Taxonomy (NCBI): domain Eukaryota; kingdom Fungi; phylum Basidiomycota; class Agaricomycetes; order Polyporales; family Polyporaceae; genus Trametes; species Trametes versicolor. Next base: position 537,752 of record NW_007360334.1, read on the forward strand.
TTAAGGACGTACCGCGAGCATCGGTCTAGTGCGTCCTTGCTAGGAGATACCGGGCATTGTATACAGGTATGCCCTCTGCGGTAATTTCCAACACTATCACGCTAATCTGTTACCGGTAGATGACCTGGGTTTGCATATCGGTCGACTGCGCCCACCTGCGTCGTCATCGCCTCTCATCTTTTATCCGCTGCGCAATGCACCTTGCTTCCCTCTTCTTGCCGACCACACACTGTGCTGCTGCGAACAACCACACAGCGCTCGAGCAACGCGACTGCATCTACGCGCGCCTGATCGCACGGCCCCGTCCAGCTGACGTTGGCCCGCATCGCACGATCGATAGAAGCATCGCCCGCCCACCAGGTTCCGAATCACTATGGCAGATCTTCCCTGCACAGAACACCGCGCAGCCTTCGCGTGTTCGGACCGTATACATCGCTGGGCGAAATAACGCGGCATGCCCGAAAGGCGTGCGATCGCACGGAGGGCGACATGAACTGCGCTCAGACCGGGCCGCCCACGAGTCCTTCAATCTCTCGTCCACTCCCATCCGAGCGCATCCTCTCTACCATGTCATCCTATCATCTCTATGGGCTGTATCCTCTCTCGATCGACCTACTTCTCTGAAGATCGCATCGACGACCTCCCCATGCCTCCTTCACCGTCATCCGTCTGTGAGGGATGCTGGCAGGGCCACTTCGCTAAGCAACTCGGACTTCCCTTGGTATCGCCCCGGGATGGACAACTGTATCGGCCCTGGCCAGAAGGCGTCTCGTACTTGACTTCTAAGGCGGTGCTCCAATCCCGTGCCGATGCGGGCTGCGTGTGGTGTCGGCTGGTTCTCGGCGTGGTGCCCAACGTCGTGCCGCACCTCGAGAACTTCATCGTCAATGTGGTGGGTACCACGGAGAAGTATGACGAGCTGCATCCAACTCTTCAAAGATTGTTCTTGGAAGTCGTCAGAGCTGGACTCCCCGGCGTGAAAGAGAGGGTCTATGAAGCATTTGTGTACGCGGCTCCAGGTACGTCCGGATACTAGCGACTCCATGCGAAGCACACGGACTCGGATCTAGCTCACAAACATCGATAGACGACCCCGCGGCACCTTACATCACAACGCGAAAGCCCATCGCGGACGTACAATCTCCTCAGGCTCTGGCGCTCGCAAGAGAGCAAATCGACGAATGCGTTCACGGACACGAGCGTTGCAAAAGCTCGGCGTCCCCCAACCCTCTGCTCCCCACGCGCGTCGTGGACTGCGCCGACCTCGCTCGACCGCGGCTCGTCTCAACGATCGGACGATGCGGCGAATACCTCGCGCTCAGCTACGTCTGGGGCGGAGACCAAGTCCATAAGACGACGAAGTCGAACATATCCGCGTACGAAGAAGGCATCGCGCCATCCCTTCTTCCCCCAACCATCTGCGACGCGATCCGCGTTACGCACATGCTCGGCTTCCGGTGGCTCTGGATCGACAGCCTGTGCATCATTCAAGACTCTGATGAGGACAAGGCGCACGAAATCGGCCGCATGCACCACATCTACCGCTATGCGCATGTGACGATCATGGCGGGCAGCGCGGAGGGAGTAGGCTCGGGCTTTCTCCAGGAGCGATCTCACCAAAACGATGACCTCGTTCTCCCCTTTATCTGCCCTCCGGATCCTCCGACATCTGTAGGCTCCTCGGATGCCCGTTCGGCCGCGCGACCGCAGGTCGGCCAAGTGTACATCACCGGGTTAGCGGCTGCGCGCAGATCGCACGGTGACGACCTCGGGCGCATGTCCACGCGCGCGTGGTGCATGCAAGAGTTTCTCATGTCCCCTCGCGCCCTCATATTCACCCCAATCACGCTCCAGTTCAAGTGCCTCACAGGTCTCGTGGGAGTCGGCCACTCCTTCTGCGCCACGTTCGAGCGCGGGGTACCCCAGCTCCCTATGACGCTCTTCCTCGCAAACCCGCCCGACCTGGAACATGGCTCCGAGGAGTGGAACAACTTGCGAAGAGCCTGGATGCAAGTCGTACTGGACTACACTCGCCGCACGGCTACGGAGGAGTCGGACAAGCTCGTCGCGTGCGCCGCCGTAGCGGAGCAGTTCCACCGCGTCCTGGGCACCGAATACCTCGCGGGTCTGTGGCGCTCAGACGCGCTCCTCACCGACCTCCTATGGGCGTCTGCCCGTCTTCCTGGAGGGCGCTATACTCGCCCGACCACGTACCGCGCGCCGTCATGGTCGTGGGTAGCGGTAGAAGGGATCGTCAACCATCGGTCCACGTGGAACCCGGCTTTCGAGGACCCGCAAAGCGTCGCGCTCGCGAAGGTCGTTGAGTGCCGGGTCACTCTCGAAAATCTTGCGCTTCCCTTCGGTAAAGTGACGGATGGGACCCTCGTCTTAAGCGCGACGCTGATACCCTGCCGTGGGGGATCCGCTGCAAGATCATCCGGTGGCTGGCGGTACGTGCGCCTACCGTCTTTCGACTGCGTGCGGCGTCGGCGGCGGGAAGTCTCGCATGGCGGCTTGGATTCGCCCGATGGAGAAGACGATGCCGACTCGCCTCAAGTAGGGGACGGTGCAACGTTCATCATGGACTGCGACGCCGACGAGCTTCCCGCGAGGATGTGGGCCGTCCCGATTGTGCGGATCAAAGGGAATAGTTACGAAGACAAGTTGGATGGGATCGTGCTTGAGCTGGCTCCTCCATCCGACCGCCCAGGGCCTGAGCGCACTCGCTTTCGGAGGATTGGACAGTTCTGGGAGATCATCCAACTGGCGGGCAATACGGACTTCAAGGAGCACCCGCTGTGGGGTCCGTTAATTCGGGCTGTACAGGACGGAAGCTGGCCGTTGGTGGACATCGAGATCATATGAATGATTGGTAGTATTCTAGGCTATGCTGTGACCGACTTCGGCGCAGGATCAGGCGAACCAGCACGCTGGTACATATACTATATAAACTTCTGCAATGCCTTTACGCCTCTTGACGCCCGCCAAAGGAGCTGCAGCAATGAGCGAGCCTGGACCACGACGGTCTGGTCTGAGAGCTAAAAGCGCGGGGCAAGTTAGTAGAGCAGACATCTTTCGAATGCAGCATCGATGCCGTCGGAGAGGAACGTAAACTAGCACAGAATCACTACCAGGGCCGAACTATAGTTCGGAGCACCGGTACCCCAGTGATGGAGTGAACGCGAACAAGTCGAAAGCACATCCGCGCGTCTCTATCGCGTCAATCTTGCTTACCTGAGACGCTATGGGCGCTTGAACCATCCTGGAGTCGCAGCTCCTCTCCCGAACCACATCGCCGCAAATTTATCAACTCAGATGGGCACTCCTGTATGTCTTACGTTTAAGCTGCTTTATTGTATCTGTCTGCGTGCTGACCACAGATACTTGTAGATGAGTCGCGTCACCTAGATCCAGATTCAAGTTTAAGTACTCCCGAATCACATCTACTGGCCTGCGGCACGAGTAGCCTACGTGGCACGTACACCAGAGAAACGAGGAAGACGGCCATAACCAAGGTTTGCCCAACCTCTCATTCTTATCTTTGTCTTCATCTAGTCTGACGTTTTCTACGTTTACTATCATGGGTTGCGCCATTTCTCTCGCGATGTCTGTCCTTCACATCTCCAAACACAGCTTAAAAACTCAGCGCGAAGGCACAAACAGAGATGTGCCTGACGCCAGCACTGGAAATACGTCCTCTGCAGACTTCGATATGCCGCGGGAGAGCCCATATTCACCCGCTCACGTCTCGGAAGGCCGGGTCAGAGGTGCTGAGGTGAGCACAAATTCCACGTGAAGACACGACTATTACAGAACATTTGTCGACAGCCCCGTCTCTCCATCAAGGCCGCACTCGATATGCGAAATTTGCTGGACGGGACCAGTCGCAGCGCAATTTGGGCTCCTCTGCGAAACACTCCAGTTCGAATCGCGAGAGGGCGACCTCAGGCCTTGCAGCGGAGGTTACTCGTACTGTAGCTCATGGGACTCATTTGAGTCTGGTTCCAGTGCCGGTTGCTTGTTCTGCGGCTTCGTATTGGCCACATGCGAAAACGACGACGACCCGACTGCTCCACTGAACATCGTCATCGGAACGAAGACCACCTTGCCTGTTGAAGCATCAGCAGGGTCTCAGGATATGTCCATATACATCAATGGTGACTGTCGGTTCAACGGAAACGTATCCACAAGCGCAGGTGAGCCTGCATGCCTGCGCATTGTATACAATTCACTCCAGAGCTGAACTTGATTATCATCAGAGAATCCAGCGGCATCGTACATTTCCGACCGAAGCCCGATCCCAGACGTAGGCTCGCCTCGTGCGCTCTCCCTCGCAGCTGCCTGTATTGAGGAGTGCTTTCACGAACACCCACGTTGTCAGGCCCTCTCCGTCGATCCCCATACTGGCCCAGGTCTACCCACACGCCTTATCATGTGCACCAACCCTGGTCGCCCGCATCTAGCTGCCACCGACGGGCAGCGTGGCAAATATCTTGCTCTCAGCTACGTCTGGGGCGGGGATCAAGTCCACAAAACCACGACGTCGAACATATCAGCCTATGAACACGGCATTGACCTGGGCCTTCTGCCTGCAACAATTCGCGATGCAATCCACGTCACTCGCGCCCTCGGGTTTCAGTCGCTCTGGGTCGACAGCCTGTGTATCATCCAAGATTCCGACGCCGATAAGCGTCGTGAGCTGGGGCGCATGCATCGCATCTACCGCGACGCATACCTGACCATCATCGCTGCCAGCGCCCAGAACGTCGGCGAAGGGTTCCTCCAGGATCGGCCAACCCCAGCGCACACCTTCACTCTCCCTTTCGTCTGTCCCACACATCCTTCCCTCTCGACGAGCACTCCAGAACAACTCGAACTGACGCAGCACCAGGTGCTTGGCACGATACAGCTCTCTCCGAAATTCACCTCTGCAGATGGGGACGTAGAGCTCTACAGTCACGCCTCCGAGCCCATCAGCGCGCGGGGCTGGTGCATGCAAGAGTACTTCATGTCCCCGCGCGCGCTCATCTTCACCTCGCAGACGCTCCAGTTCCGTTGCCAGACCGCCACACGGAGCATCGGACACGCGTTCTACAACCCTTTCCACGAACGCCGCCTGCCGGACGCGCTCCTCCTCCCGGACCCGCCCCTTCTGCAGCACGGCTCCCTGGATCTCATCGGCGTACATCACGCCTGGCAGGACCTCGTGACGGACTACAGCCGACGCGCAGTGAGCAGCGCATCAGACAGGCTCGTTGCGTGCGGTGCGCTTGCAGAAGCGTTCTCGCAGGTCCTGCGTTGCGACTACCTCGCGGGCCTGTGGCGGGACCGTCTCCTCGCGCACCTCCTGTGGTTCAAGCGCCAGAACGCGCACATGCCCCGCCCGGCTGCGTATCGCGCGCCCTCCTGGTCGTGGGCGGCAGTCGACGGGGGTGTCGAAACGATGGGCCGGGATACTAAGGCTGCGCTGGACAAGCTGGCGTGTGCAGAGGTTGTCGGCTGCGAGGTCATGCTCGAGGACGCTGCGCTTCCGTTCGGACAGGTAGTCGCGGGGACGCTCGTTCTGCGCACGCCGCTGATGCGATGTATACTGGTCCACCAAGACGCGGGTGCGCGTGGAATTCGGCTGCAGTCTGCGCACCAGGCGAGGCTCTGGCATGGCGTCGGCGGGTCAGACGACGAACGCGATATCGATGTGGACCCTAGGCAGACTGGATGGGCCTACCTTGACAGCGAGGACGATGCGGGGGTACGGTTGACATGGACAGCCCCACTGGTGCGGAATGAAGACTTCATGGAGGGTCTCCTGCTCGCGCTCGATGAGTCAGCGGGCTCAGCGACGTCGGCCACTGGGAAGATCTATCGCAGGATTGGATGGCTCTACGCAAGGAGAAAGGGAGATCCTCTACCAGAATCCGACTGGTACGACTATCCGTCGGTCAATGTCGAGCTTGTATAGAACTGTGAGTATCCACGCGGAGCCCTGACGGTTTGCCTGGCTATACAACATGACATTACGCTGGGCGTGCCGATGCTCATCAAGTTGATTCGACAAAACGCCGCGGACACTGAAGGGAGCGAAGGCTGTGCAAAGCGGTGCATCAACAAAGTGACTTGGACGCCTCTCTCTCCGGGCTACGCCTTTCACTTCCTCCGACCTCCATGTCGGGAGGCTTGCGGTATCTTGGGGCTGAAGTACACGCATCTGCTCTGAGCCTGCTCTTGGACGTCAACCCTTGGTCCAGTGACTTCAACGCCAATTTTGACCAGTTCTCCGTGACACGTCTGTCGGTACATATGTACACCATGCAATGCATTTTGTGTTCGCAAACTTATATATGTTGCTCCTAGGACTTTCGCCCTCTTTGCCAACATCTCGCGTTTTTCAAGCAACACACCAGCTTGACGTTCACTCGTCTCCCTCACGTTGAGCCTGCATGGGCTCCGCTATCTCCCGTGTACTCTGTGTTCCTATCGACGATACTCAAGGAAGCACGCTACCACCCAGGCCGCCATCTATCTGTCGAGCCTGTTGGGAAGGCCCCTTCGCAGTACATCTCGAGCTTCTCGCGCAACGCGGTCAGCCCGCTGGGTACTCCAGAGAGTACTCGTACTCGACCTCCTGCTCAAAACTACAGACGGGTGCATCCACCGGCTGCTTGTGGTGCCGATTCATACTTGCGGTGGTGCTAGAAGGCCGCGACAGTGTCGATCCCACCTGGTCTGGTGCCACCTTCGGGGTCATAGTGGAGAGCGACCGAATCACACCGAGAGATTGCGCTCCGCGCAAGATGCGAGAATTGATGGTGTCCATCGACAGCGAACTCTACTTCTCGGGATACGTTCACACAGCTTCTGGTACGTTTATAAGCACTTTGGTCTCGGCGGGTACGATGAGGCTTAGTGAACCGTTTCAAATACCTAGATGACCCCGCCGCTCCATACTTTGCGGCAGAAAGCCCGATCCTGGATGTCAAGTCCCCTCGAGCGCTCGCACTCGCGAAGAGGTGCATCGACAAGTGCGTGGAAGGGCACGAACGTTGCGCTGCACTTTCCGTCTCCCCCGACGCTCTTCTGCCTACACGCCTGATCGACTGCTCCGATCCCGACCACCCGCGGCTGGTCTCGAGCCCAGGAGAACGCGGCAGATATCTTGCGCTGAGCTATGTGTGGGGAGAAGACCAGCCCTTCAAGACCACTGTGTCAAACCTGTCCGCGTACGAACAGGGCATCGACCCTGCCCGCCTGCCTGCCACCATTCGCGACGCAATACATGTCACGCACGCGCTGGGCTTCCACTTCTGGGTGGACGCCCTGTGCATCGTCCAGGACTCGGACGCAAATAAGCGTCACGAGATTGGGCGCATGCACCTCATCTACCGCTTCGCGTACATGACGATTATCGCTGCCAGCGCGAGCAAGGTCAGCGAGGGCTTCCTTCAACGCCGGCAGGCGTCAGCGTACTCAACGTCCAGGATCTTCCCGCGAGATATCACTCTCCCGTTCTTATGCCCCGTATCCGCTGAAGACTCTGTCGCGCCGCCGCAAGTGGGCGAAATCCACATCACGCCGACATTCACGCACGTCGAGGGCAAGCTGGAGGGCCCAAGCCACGACTGGGAGCCCATCAGCGGGCGCGGCTGGTGCATGCAGGAGTACTTCATGTCCCCACGGGCGCTCGTCTTCACTTCGCAGACCATCCAGTACAAGTGCCAGACGCACACGCGCAACATCGGACGCGCGTTCCACTCTTGGTACGGGGAGCGGCGCCTCGCCGACGTGCTCCTCCGCCCGGACCCGCCGCACGTGGTGCACAATTCCAAAGACTGGGTCGCTGCCCACGGATCGTGGCTGCACGTCGTCGAGGACTATAGCCGGCGCGCGGTGAGCGTCCCATCCGACAAGCTTGTCGCATGCGGGGCGCTGGCAGCGGTGTTCCAGCGCGCGTTGCGCTCGGACTATCTCGCGGGCCTCTGGCGCGCAACGCTCCTCCGCGACCTGATGTGGTACACGCCGGACGGTGCACGCCGACCTCGCCCGGCGGTATACCGCGCGCCGTCATGGTCGTGGGCAGCTGTCGACGGACAGGTCTCGACTATGGCTGAAGAAAACCTGTCGCCTTCCCTGGACGGGCTCGTGGTCGCGGAAGTGGTACGTTGTGAGGTCGCCCCCGTAGACGCCGCCCTCCCGCTTGGGCAAGTCAACGATGGCTCTCTCGTGCTGTGTGCCGCGCTGGTGCCGTGCGGGTCGCCCGCGGACGCGCGATATAGGGACGATCGGATTTTGCTGCGATACGCCGATTTGGACGACGAGGATGAGCTCGAGTGCCTTGCGCGGATCTATATCGACACTGGAGGTGATCTGGACGTACGCAGGACGTGGGCTGTTCCACTCACGCGGGCCCTCGGACATGTGAGAGGTCTTGTTCTTGCAGAGGCACATTCCGAGGGCAGCTCGAAGACTAAGAGCAGCAAGGTTTATCGCAGGGTCGGGTTCTTCTCTAGGGAGGGTAATTCGCAGGGTGACCTTGACCTAGGGCAACTTCTACCGGACGGGAGGTTGCCTATCGTAGAGGTAGAGATTGTGTGAACGTACATAGGCAACGTTTGCTACAGGAACATAAGCATGTTTCCCGATTTCGGTGTCGTCCCGTCCTATTGGCGCGCATCTTGAATACTTAGCACCGATGCAATGTCTGTGTCGGTCATACTTGACAGTTTCCACTGATTACCATCGTCTACATTCGTAGCGTACAGTTCGACAACTGCAGGTAAGTACATCTAGCACACACTGTTACAGTGGGGTTAATATCAGGCTTCGCGCGATGAGCAGAGACAGTCCTTCAAGCAACACAGACCAGTGTCTTAGTCGTCAACCGCTACGTCTCCCATGTCGACGTCGCCCTGCTGCTCCTCGGCCTGTTCGACGCTGATGTGTCCTGCGGGTCGCCACACGTTCCCTGCCGTCATCTTCCACAACCGGACCCGACCGTCGTTTCCTGCTGAAGAGAGCACGGTCCTGCGCGCCGCCCGTTAGTCCTGACCGACCGACCCCACCCCACAGCCAAGACTGAACATACCCAGTGATATTCCACTCCACCCGCCCCACCGCCGACTTATGGTCGTCAAAGTCGCCCACAATGCTCGCCGTCCACTGCGCGCCGTCGCCCTCCTCCGCCCCAGCGTCGAGGTCCTCGCTCGGCGTGGGCGGCTTGACGCGCCAGATCCGCACGTGCCCGTCGCGCGCGCCGGTCGCGACGAGGTGGTACGAGCGGCCGCACGACGGCGCCCACGCGATGGACGTCACCGCGCACGTCTTCGCCCCGGTCCACCCGTCGCCTGATCCTGCGCCGCTGGACCCATGTGTTGCTGCCGCGGGTGATTTGATAGACGGATCTGAGGCCGAGGGCGCGGAGGACGCGGGCGCGGGGTTGAGGCTGAGCAGTGATGATGGTCGGCGCGAAGGGGTGACTTGGATGATCTATACCGAGGTCAGAGTATGTAGCGCGAGATGTACGTAGAGCACTATACCTTCACGATACCGTCGATGCCACACCCCGCCGCGATGATTTCACCCCAGTACTTGTCTTTACACCACGATATGGACCAGCCGCCATCCGCCTACACTCTGCATTCAACATCAACGCCTGGATATAGGAATCTCAAGACATACCTCGCGCGTGCCCAAGCCCGGTCTCCCTGGCAGTTGATTTTGGTTCTGCGCGGCCTGTTGCTGGAGCGCGTGCGCGACGAGCGAGACCGACGCGCTGTCGAGCGGCGCAGAGGCGGTCTGCGTGGGCGTGGCTAGCGAGAGCGTCTGCGCGACAGAGCGCGCGGCGGGCGACGCCGAAATGGGGAGCGAGAGGACGTCGACCTCCTCGATGAGCTGCCACGCGGCGAGCGAAGGCTGCTCGAGGCACTCGTATATGCGCAGGCAGTTGTCCGACGAGATCGTTGCCTGCGGTCGCGCGGAACGTTAGTCACACCCATCTTTTGTGTGTGGGCACAAGCACGCGCGCGGAATGAGATACGCACCAACTTCAAGCCAAAGTGAGATGGGGCGAACTCGACGGCGCGCACGGTGCCCTTGGCATCGACGAGCATCGCGCGCTCCGCCCAGCGCGAGGCGGACGCGCTGGACGACGCGCCGCCGTCCGCGTCCGGGGCTGCGGCGGAGACCTGCTCCCAGACCTTGACGGTGCGGTCGAAGGACGCGGTGGCGAGGATCGTGCCGAATTCGGGGTGCGCCCAGCTCACTTTTGAGATCGCGGCGTCGTGCGCCTGCGGGGATGCAGGCACTCGTGAGCAGGACATTCAGACGAAGAAAGGGAATGGGGCGTACCTTCCAGTCATGCTCGAGCGACCATGAACCCGTGGTTTCGTCAAGCTGCCAGACCTTGACCCTACATGTTGCACGCCGTTCGGTATACTGTAGAGGATCTGAGTGGTGGGTAGAAGACGCACCGCTGGTCGAGACTGCAGGTGGCGAGGCGGAGGCCGTAGAAATCATAGGACGCGTCTGTCACCAGGTCGCTGTGCGCGTTCGATATCAGCCCAGTTTGTATCATTTTCTAGAGTATGCCGCCAGTCAACGAAGCCTGTTCCAGTGAAGATGGAAGACGCGGACAGGGGAAGCACAAGAGCGGGCGGATGAGAGGATGGTGGTGGAAAGTTCAAGGGAGAGAGAGTTCGCGTTCAGACGCGTCTTGCATGACTCCTGACGAGATTCTACTTATGCAAGGGGCTGTATTGGAGCACGGACCCTTAGCTCAATCGGTAGAGCTTTGTACTTATGAGGTTACCATATGCCATGCAAGGGTCCCGAGTTCGATTCTCGGAGGGTCCACTTTTTGCTCACTTGCTGTCCGCCCCATCATGTCCCCACCCCCTTCACCTTCCAAGTGAGCATTGTTAGCTGCTTCCAGGGAGTTTTTGACAGTTACACCAGGCAATTCGAGCGCTAGGGGATGTTTAATGATTCTAGTCTAGCTCCCATCCGAAGGCCTGCTCGCTCTCCGCCAGTCTTTCACAAACCAACTCAACCCTCTTGTCATCCACATTGGCAACCGAGAATCGCACCCAACGGTCCTCGTCTCCCACGGTGCCTTCTTCGTCTCCTTTCGGGCCAAAGAACCCTGCGGGGAGCGACAAAACCCCAATGTCCTTCGCTAGGCGCTCGCACACCGCGTTCGCGTGTATGCCCTTAAACGGATGCCGCACGAACGCATAGTATCCGCCTTGCGAGCCGATGTGCCACTTCTTCGGCAGCTTCGCCTTGAACAGTGTATGTCTGTGCGCGACGGCGTCGGCCGTTTCCCGTACGAAAGGCCGGAGAGAGGGGATGAGCGGCCCAAGTGCGACTTGCGGAGCCCGCGGCGCGCAGATCTGGAGCGAGTCGAGCGCCGTGCAGAGCGCGGGGACGACATCGGGCGACGCGCAGATGAGACCGAGGCGGTGCCCGGGGATGCAGTACGACTTGGAAAAGGAGAATAGGTGGATGAATGTGCTGCGCCAGTCTGCTGCTGGGGCGAAAAGCTGGTGTGGGGCGTGTGTGGTGATGAAGTCGCGGTAGGTCTCGTCGACCACGAGTGCGACGTTGCGTGAGCGGGCCAGCTCTGCAAAGGACGCGAGGAGGCTCGGAGGATATATAGCGCCCGTCTGTGCCGGTCGCAGGTTGAGGGTGCTTTCGTTGCAAACAACGCCTGAGAACACTCACGGGGTTGTTGGGGGAGACGAGGACGATTGCTTTGGTCTTCTCCGTGATCAACGCGGCGCAGCGTTCCGTGGATGGCAGGAATCCCTCGCGCGCGTATGTGTGCAGAAGCACAGGCTTGATCCCGAGCATCGTAAGCGACATCCTACGCGCGCCGGCAGAGTTAACAAGACATTTAATACACGCTTTGAGGGCACTCACTCGTGGTTGAAGTACCTGCATCACGACGCACGCACATGAGCACGCTGCGTCGACGCGGACCAAGGAGAAGCTCACTACCAAGGTACGGGCAAGATAATCTCGTCTCCCTTGTCGGCAAGCGTCATGGCCACCGTGACGAACGCCATGTTGCACCCTGCAGTAACGATGAGATCTTGAGGGGTGACGTCCGCATCCTGACCATACACCTCCTTCATCTCTGCCGCCATCGCTGTGCGGAGCTCAAGGGTCCCAGCGTTGGGGAGGTATCCGCAGTTCTGTGGGTCGGCAGCTGCGTGTCCGAGCGCGTCCAGGAGGGTGGATGGAGGAGGGACGCCTGGGACACCCTGGGACATGTCGAGGAGGGGCCGTGATGATGTTGGAGTGTATGATTCGGCCCATCCATACGCTTGTGGAATCCTGACGCAGGTTTTCAGCCAGGAGTGCGAGCAAATCGTGCACCATTGGAGGTCGCACTCACGGCGGTCGCCCGGTGTTCTTGATCGCGTCAGAAAGACGGAAGGCTGCCTTCGTCGCCATTTTGCGCGACCCTGGGAGAGACAGAGCAAGCGTTGGTGCGTTACGAGAGGGCAAAAAGGGGGCCCTCGTCGCGGTGAGGAGAGGAGGAGGAGGAGGAGGCAGTCGAGTCAGGAGAGATTTCCAGCGTTCCATCGGTGGCGGCGAGAGGCAAGGCGCGCCTGCGGTTATCTTTCCGATATTTTCGGAGTTTGTTGCGCTCGGCGCTTACTAGGTAGCACACGGGACAGGCTCGAAAGTCGTTGTCTGGCAGTCATCGTGTGCTTTCCTCGCTAACTTTTGTGAGCCACATATTACTACATAGTACGGCAAGCATCGTTCTCTCATACGATTTCAATCTCCATCGAAGGGCATTCTCCGTCCATCACAGCCTGAGTTAGCGGACCCCACAGTGGGTGCTCCGAGTCCGTCTCCATTTCCATCAATAGCTTACGGAAGTATGCACATCTCCGAAATCGAGTCTTCTGGTGTCCAGCTTGTGAGCTGCTCGACAGAGGAGCAATTCGTTCGAGGACAATCCCGGAAAAGTGCACGCGACGACCGCTCCAGACGGACCGCACAAGCGGGACAACCCAAATCTCCCCTGGCAGTTCATCGGCATCGCAATCGAGAGTCACGTCTACGCTATCCCCTGCGTTCATCGTGTCGCCAAGTTCGTCTTCTCCTTCCGCGTTCACACCGCCAAGGCCCCACTGCTGGTGCTGTGCGTGCTCCAAAGACGGTAGAGGCACTGTCCAACATGCGGGAGCATATCGATCAGCACGTCCGCCACGGCAGGGTATCAACGCTCCGCGAAGAACGAGGGTCCCGCCCGTAACGCGGCCGAATGGAAGTGCGGCATCTTCGAGCGTGACGACGCACTCAACGACCTTCGCGAGTGCGACGGTCTGAGTGTCTTCGAAGTCCATAGTATATAGATTACTTTGCTGGATGACCCCGTCGAGCGACGCCCATGACCAGGACGGTGCACGGTACACTGTCGGGCGAGTGTGGCGTCGCCCGAGCATCGAAGACTCGACCTTGTCATCCTCCCATAGCAGGTTCGTGAGAAGGGTGTCCGAGCGCCAGAGGCCCGCGAGGTAGTCAGAGCGCAGGGCGCGGTGGAATTGCTCTGCAATCGCAGCGCACGCGACCAGCTTGTCCGATTCGACGCTGGCTGAGCGGCGGCTGTAGTCCTTGACGACCCCCAGCCAGGCAGTGTGTGTGTCCTTCCACTCCTTGGAGCCAGGCTCAACTTCGGGTGGGATCGGGAGGAAGAGGGTGTTGGGTAGCCGGGGTTCCTTGAACATGGCACAGAGTGAGCCGCCGACGCCGCGCGTACCGGCAAGGCACTTGAAGAGGAGTGTCCTGGGGGAGAAGATGAGGGCGCGCGCGGACATCAGATACTCTTGCAAGCACCAAGCACGCGTGGACATGCGCCAGAGTTCGGCACCGTGCGATCGCCATAGCGCAGTACTCGAGTCAGCGACGAACATTTGGCCGACCTGCAGCCGCGGCGCGGAGCGGTCATCCCAAGACCCCATAGAGGTCGCAGGGCGTGGAGGGCAGATGAAGGGGAGAGCGACATCTTCTGGTATGGGAGGTTCCGACTCATCCGCGATGTATTGATCATCGTTATAGAGGGGATCTCGCCTACAGAGAAACCCCTCGTCGACACTCTGCGCACCGGCCGCCATGATCGTCAGCTGCGCATTGCGGTAGATGTGATGCATGCCGTTGATTTTCTGCGCCTTGTCCTCAGGCGAGTCTTGGAGTATACAGAGGCTGTCGACCCAGAGCGAGCGGAAGCCGAGCATATGCGTGACGCGAATTGCGTCGCGGAGGGTCTGGGGGAGCATGCGCGGGTTGATTCCGTGTTCGTAGGCGGAGACATTGGATGTGGTCGTTTGGTGGGCCTGCTCCGAGTTACCCCACACATAACTGAGCGCCAGGTATTCCCCGCGTGGTCGTGCGAGGTTGGTGCAGTCCACAAGACGCTTGGGAAGGCGCCTACCTCTGGTAAGGCTAGCAGTAGACACCGAGCTTTGGCAACACTCGGCGTGTCCGCGGACACACTCGTCGATGTGCTGTCGTGCGAGGGCTAGGGCACGGGGAGATCCTACATCAAGAACAAGGCTACGCGTGGGGATGTAAGACGCTGCAGGGTCGTCTAACAAATTCTGGAATCAGCTCTATCCCCACAATCGGCCTAGTAAAAGCTCCTGTATGCACGCCGACGCACCTGGAGCCGCGTACACAAATCCTCTCAGGTCTTCTGAGAATGCGCTGCTTTTCACGACCAGCGTTTGATAGCTCTGCCAGTCGTCCTGCTTCTCCACAGAGCCCTGCACCGTGATAGTCAGTCTTTCGCCGGGATCGTCTAGTGGGTCCTCGGGGCCGCCGCTGCCCCGGACCCCGCGGAGGACGAGTCGACACCATGCGCAACCTGCGTCGGCGCGAGACACCAGCTTCGCAAACGAGGTCGAGTACGAGATCTCCTCAGGCCAGCGCTGGAACCATTGTCCGTCCAGGGGCGACATGCAAGGAAGCCCGAAGTTCTTGGAACACAGCCTCTCCCAGCATGCGTTGCAGACGGACGGAGGTGTAGGCGGCAGAGGGAGATCGTCGACACGGCCCTCGAAGAAGAAGGGGAGCTGGTCCAGGGCGAATTCTTCGGGAAAGAAGGGGAGTTCATGGATGGTGGCGTCCATAGAGATTGAAGAAAGGGGAGGTTCGATGAAGAGTATATGCTGAGACGGGATTAGGCGACGAGGACGAAGTATTGCCCAGTCTCCGCTATCACTTTCACCGGCCTCCGGGAAAACGCGAGTGTCTTGTGCATGGTGCATGTCGTGCTATGTATCTTCACCCAACCACACGGCCCGAGGAGACGAAGGCCGTGTGAGAAGACCTGTCATGGCCAGCCGAAACATGGAAGGCGAATGCGGCCCGACTGATGTTCGATTGTGCGATGTCGGCGAATGTCATCTGGACGAGCCGTGTGATGGAACAGGCGCACTGGGTGCGACCGCATCGTTGGAGCACTGTGTATTTTTCTGCGGCGCAGCGCCGCGGGGGTACAGCAGCAAGGATGACTCGAGGGGCGTTGCGGAATGGATGTGCAGAACGGGTGACGACAGGGGACCAAGTCAGCCATAGCGTACTACATCATAACACTCACTCATACGATCTCGATGTCCACCAACGGCCAAGTTCCGTCCTGCATCGCCCGAGTTAACGGACCCCACAGCGGGTGCTCCGTGAAGTCCGTGTTGCCCACTACTTGGATGATCTCCCAGAATTGCCCAATCCTGCGGAAGCGAGTCGTCTTGCGCTCAGGCCATGGGCGGTCGGATGGAGGAGCGAGCTCGAGCACGATCCCATCCAGTTTGTCCTCGTAACTATTCCCCTTGATACGCACAATCGGGAGGGCCCACAACATCTCCGGAAGCTCGTCGGCGTCGCAGTCCATAATAAACGTTGCACCGTCCCCTACTTTGCTCGAGTCGGCTTCGTCTTCTCCCTCCGGCGAGTCCAAGCCACCGAGCGCACATCCCTGCTGCTGGTTCCGTACGCGGTTGAAAGACGGTAGGTGCACATACCACCAGCCACCGGATGATCTTGCGGCGGGTCCCCCACGGCAGGGTATCAGCGTCGCGCTCAAGACGAGAGTCCCATAGGTCACTTTACCGAAGGGAAGCGCAGGATTTTCGAGCGTGACTCGGCACTCGACGACCTTCGCGAGCGCGACGCTTTGCGGGTCCTCGAAAGCCGGGTTGAAGTAGACCAGTGGTTGACGACTCCTTCTACATCAGGGAAAACCTCCCTCTGACATAGCCAATATATCGCAGATATATCGAACATATCACAATATATCAACAATATATCGAGCATGTTACGAGTGACTATCGCTGCCCATGACCATGATGGTGCACGGTACGTTGCTTGAAGATAGCGGAGAGGATGAAAACATAAAGACAAACGAGGCGTGACGTTGTGCCAAAGCCTTGACGTTAGGGCCATCAGCTGAAAACGCGGAAGGTCGAGGCAGGAAGAAGAGACGAACCCTAGTAGTTCACCTTCAAGGTGTCGCTGCCGAACTCGAGTGAGGCACCCTCGAACTTGGCTTGGATGAGGGGCCACAGCCAGTGCATTGGCGTGCCGTACGCGATTTCGCATGAGGGTGTGCCATACGTGATCTCGTCTATGCCCGCGCCGCCCGTAAGCAGCGCGACGAACCTACCACGGGCGTCCACAATGGCAGAGCCGCTGTCACCGCGCATGGAGAACGGAAGCGAGTCCGGGTGGTCGGTGTGAATCGCGGTCTCGACTGAGTCGAGAGGTCCGGTGGGGTAGTACCGGCGGACGTGCGATGCGTATGCGGAGAGACGGCCGATGGTGGTGAGCGTGCTCGGGCCGCGTTTGATGACGCGGCGGATGGATTCGCTTGGCGGGGTTGTGTGCATCTCTTCTTCGGTGAGGACGCCGTGCATCTCGAGAAGACCACTGGGAGGATATTCAAATTCACGCGGTGCATCGTACTGGTTGTTGCACATCAAGCCCTCGAATTTGCCAGGATCGATCTCCGGGCCTAGGACACGGACCGTCAGATTGGACGTGTCTAGAAAGACGGACGAGCACGCACCTAGGCTGAGCACGTTCCCTTTGAAACGGTGGAACTTCTCCTTGTTGAGCTTGATCACACAGACGTCCTGCATGTACTGGTGGGGAGGTACGGCGGCGATGGGAGGCGCCCAGACGACGCGTCCGATCACACGGTCCTCCAGCTTCCCCCACTTCTCCCTCACGATCTCCAGATGGGCTGCGACCGCGTCCATCTTTGTTCGGGTGTCGGTCAGCTGTTTATGTGTCTTCGATAATGCCATCTTCAACTCTTCTGCATCGGACTCGGAGCCGATATCTTCCGCCTGAGCCGTCAGCGATAGAATGCACCTTTCCAAGTACTCGACGTTGATTTCATGGCCGCGGACGGCCTTCTGGAGGAATTCCAAGTGGGCAGTGAATGCGCTCGGTCCCATCACAACTACCTCCTTCTTTGCTCCCCCTGTGGTCATAGTCAGAGGGGAACTACTGCGTCCCTGGGGCAAGGACGTACCTCGGACATAGTTGTATTCAACGTTGGGCTCGTTGCTCTTGAAGAGAACGTGGCGCGCGGTGACCCCATAAAGGTGATTCCCGGCCTTGAAGTAGAGCCCAAGAGTTCCCTGCGTGTCCATCCTCAGGCGGGCGATTGGAACACTAAGGGCAGAGGACAGGCCGTCGATGACGTCCTTGAGCGGATCGGAGTAGCTGCGGCGGGGCGCGAAGAGCGCTGGCCCGCCCGAAAACGTGACCTTCGACTCGCGGTATGCGACCTCGACGTGCGTAATCTTGTGCTGTGCGAGCAAGTCGAGAATGTCTCGGGAAGAATGGTAGGCTTGTTCGGCAGTGGTGGTGTTGGGCATGACGCCAATCCAGATCGTTGCGGGTGTAGTGTAGACCCTGGCCCGCTTTTTGAAGTGTGGGAGTTCGTTGTGGTCCGGCTGCTCCTCGCTCGCCGGATCCTCTTTGTCTTCGTTCTTGTCGCCCTCATCCTTTGAGACTGGGACATTCGTTTTGACCCAGGCGAAACGAGCGAGGTCGACGGACGAGAACGAAATGCCTCTCCGGTCGAGGAGTGTGACCACCTAGAGTGAGCATGTGAGCATGCAGATGGCTGACATCGAGTCGGAGGACACTTTGAACCTCAACACGAATGCGGTCCCACAAACCATCCTGGCCGAGTTTGTGATGCTCGGAAACTTGCACAAGCTTCATGACCCGGCTGTAGGCTTCGGGCCCCGTGGGACGGATGAATCTGTCAGTGGATGTCCTGTATACGAGTTTGGGACCGCGGCCGCCGAAGCCAGAGAGACCACCATAGTACTTGTAGGCTTCGTACTCGGGCACATCGTGGCCTGAGGATGTGTCGTGATCGAAGGCGCCGGATGCTTTAGACTCGTCCTGAGGGTGATCCTCCACTGAACAGGTGTGTCAGAACCGACGAGAGCAGTGATACAACGCGGAAGACCTGCTTGTGGTGATTTGTGTACTACAGGCGCGGAGTGAGAACCTGGAGTCAGAGTCCGAGGAAGACAGGGGGAACGATTTGTCACTTACGTAATCAAGGTCTGGGCGCTTGCGCCAGTACGATCGCGGTGTTCACTGTTCAACGTCACTCAACTCGTTCCTTCTCTCAGCTTCATCCACTGTTGTCAGGTCCTACTACTACATTTCGTCCTCGTACACTACAGAGAACACACAATTGCCTCGCTTAAAGTTCTCGGTATACCCGTAGCATATCGAAAGGTGAAACCAGACGAGTCAGCGGCCAGAATCAGTGGTCGACATCATGACATCTTCTAGAGCTTGAATATGGGGCGGTGAGTCTACGAAGCACATATGTGAAGGTGCACTCACCGCTTTTTTGGTCATAGGCATGCTTGTCAATCCGTGCCGCGCCCTCATCGAGGCGAGCTCTCGCAAGAGCAAAGAGCAAAGTCGGCGCCGTCACAACCGGTCTGAGTAGCGACCTAGCGACTCGCTTGACGACTTGTATGCGAAATACCCCTCTAACTGCGCCCTCATGCTCAAGCTCGACGTTACGTAGCTAGCGGAAAACACCGACGCACTACCACAGATCAAAACTGCGTTCGCTCAACTCGGAATCGTTGTGCACTATGCGATCTGCAGTACATCCACGGTGTGTACCCTGTGCTTTTGATCACCTGAAACACTGGGAATCTCGTCTTTGTCGCCAACAACTCCGTGGAGCGCGCTGAAAAACTGGTGGTCGGAGCGTGTCGTATTACGCATGGGGGAACCCCTCGCAACAGTTGGCAGTCGAGCTAGGAGAGGGAGAGAGCATCTCATCATTAATGGAAGGTTCTCCAGAGGTAGATTTGCCATACTCTTCTAGACGGTGGGGAACGAGAGAGTAAAAGCAAGGCACGTCAAGCTCTTGTGTGGAGGCGCTGGTCGCTGGCCTGCCGCCTGTCAACGTTTCAACGCTCTTCCTTCTACCGCCAACATACGGCTCTTTTCTTGACCTTTCGCGCGGGGTTGAACTCGAAAAAATACCACAAGATACGCAAGAGACCATAAACGCACCTGGGCAAAAGTTGTGTGAGACGGTCTCGCTGTCGCCTCCGAGTCATCGCTCCTCCAGCATGATTCCGGCCTGCTGACTTGCGTACGTATCTGGATTTACTCCGGATACTAGATTAGCTGAAATGTAGAATGTTTTGATATAGTGCGGTCTGTACTTTGAAAACGACAGGGCCGCTCAACAGGTTACCAACGCACGTAATGGTAACACTTTCCCAGAATCTACGTCGATCCCATTCACATTTGACCGGCCAGTAGCATAGTATGCGGCGAGGTGCCTTTCATCTTTCTTCCCTGATGCGTCCACACCAAGCAAAGCATCGCCAGGCGTTGCAACACGACACACATCGTGCGCACTATCTTGAGGCTTCTGTGCCATATAATCAACGAATCTCGCTTCGCAACCCCGAGCCTTGGCTGGACAAGTATCAGAAGCACCTATCATGCACCCACTAAATCAGAGTGGTATGTTCAAACCCTGCTCTTCACGAACACAGTTGGCTGACACATCACGCGGCGTCTCCTCCCGTATCTGCAAACTATTGCGATCCATCACGCTGGCGACGCCCAACCTACGCATGCGAGTAGAATGGCGACTTCGCTGACACTTCATCCCGGAACCGGGAGATGACAGAACAGCCCAGCCCACATACAGTACTCCCTAACTCGTGCTTCCATAGCTCACTGAAAGGCCTGCCGAAATTACACATCGGGCAACATGGGATTCTGCCCGAGTCTACACTGGTGGGCCCTAGATCACGCCGACTTGACGAGCTACTCACTATCCGTGGCAGACCGGACGCCCGGAGAACCGCGTGTGTATAAAGGGCGAAGTATATCTGCCCCGTCCACACTGCAGTACATTGACTCTGAATACCCGCGTAGACATTATGCCATCCCCTACAATTTGGCTCAGTGAGTACATAGCTCAAGCATCTAACACGCCCGCTCAGCGCTCAGCGCTCCTCAGTTACCGGCACTTCCACCGGCCTAGGACGCGCGCTCACCGAGCTCGTCCTCGCAAAGGGCCAAATCGTCGTCGCCACCGCCCGCCGCACCGGCCCACTCCACGATCTGAAGGCGAAGTACCCCGCGGACCGCCTCCTCGTACTCAAGCTCGACGTCACCAACTCCGACGAGATCACCGAGGCGTTCTCACAGGTCAAGGCCGCGTTCGGCCGGCTCGACGTCGTGGTAAACAACGCGGCGTGGGGCACATTCGGCGAAGTTGAGTCCGCGCGCGAGGCGGATGCGCGCGCGAGGCGGATGCGCGCGCGATGTTCGACACGAACTTTTGGGGCCCCGCGAATGTCCCGCGTGCGGCAGTCGCGTTCTTTCGGGAGGTGAACGCGCAAGGGGATGGCGGGCGGCTCATCCAGATCTCGTCGATCGGCGGGTTTATCGGGTTGCCCGGGCTGGGCTACCACAGCGCTTCCAAATCGGGTACGTGCTTGTACTTCGTCTGCGTTCTGCATCTTACTGAGCGGTTTGCACAACATGTACACATACCTTCACGAGTGACCCATGCGCCGCAAATAAGACGTGATAACACGAAAGCAGCGTACGAAGATCGTAATGAGGAATGCGAATCGCACTCTCGTACCACAGAGCAGGAACACAAGTTTTAATCTTTCCCAACAAGCTCGGCCAGTGCTCTTTCCCTGGGCGGGGCTATGCGCAGGCCTCGGGGCATTGCAAAAGTCTTTGCATACGAGAAGAGGCAGAAAACGAGCGCTGCAGCTAGCGTCCTTGGAACGAACACCGCCTGCATCCGCTCAACAGCAGCACGTACGGAACAACATGAGAGCACGTAAAATAGAAGCACAGAGTAGGTAGCACGTTGATAGAGAGCCGGTGGGCATTCGCACGAGTGCGTCGTCGTTCGTAGTCGTGGTAGAGCAGTGACCGCGTCGCCCAGCGCTTCCTCCAATCTGCGCACTCCGCGCGCGGCGCAGTCCGCGCCGATGAGCACCACCATAGATTTCATGCTCAGCTAAGCAGGATTGAGCTCCGATGACTTGGAACTATTCGCGTTGATTCAACAACTCACTGCCAGGCTGACTCGCCCTCGTCTCGCTCTCTACTCTATATACCTCAAACACTGCATCTGCGTTCGAATGTGCACCAATGGGACCAAGATGGAATCCAAATCGGGAGAGGATAAAGAACACTCCGGGCCCTGAATACATCCATGATAGATTGGACTCTGGGACTACTGGTGAGCACATAGAACACAGTGCGTCTACTCCATACTTCGGCAAGTTAGTCCCGGGCCAGTTTAGGCTTACTAGTAGGCGCGATGACATCCCTCAGAGTTTAATTCATTAAGTTTACCAGGCGCCTTCTTGAACACACCTTCATCACTTCGGTAGCCTTCACCGGCACCCCTACGACGAATCAAGTCCAAATTCCACATCATTCATACGATCTCAATACATTTATAGGAAGAGTCTTCAAAAAAGCCTTCTCTAACCTCCCTGGCCCAAGTGAGCGGATCCCATAGAATCTCTGTCGACGAGCCCTCGATGCGAATGGGCTCTGGTTTCGAGGGCAACTCGGCACAGAATTTCCCAATCCTCCGATACAGTGCTTTATCGTCACTGAAATCTGAGATGACCTCAGGACGAGTGAGTTCCAGGACCATTCCGTTTACCTGATCTTCGCTACGAAACTGTTTGTACCCCACAAACGGGACAATCCAAATACTCCTTGGAAGCTCATCGGCATCGCAATCCATGGTGACCGTGACACGTGCGATGCTGACTGGGTTTGTTGTGTGCTTTTCACCCTCTCCCTCCAGCTCGGAGGTTGGGCTGTCGCGGCTCCCTTGGTAGCGCTTCTCGTACCGGGGAAGGGGGACGAACCACCGGGAGAAATGGCCGTCTCTTTCAGCGAGTTCACCGCAGCAGGGTATCAGCACCCCATATAGGACGAGGGCCCCGCCCGTCACTCGACCGAAGGAAAGTCCGGGATCTTCAAGCGTGACCCAGCACTGAACGACCTTCGCGAGCATCGCAAAATCCTGGGAATCTGGGAAACCCCATTCTATGGATCCTTCGAGAGCCGCCCATGACCATGACGGCGCACGGTACGTTGTTGGGCGAGTACAGCCTCGTGCCGACCATAGAAGGTCTACGAGGAGCGTGTCCGAGCGCCACAAGCCCGCAAGGTAGTCACACCGCAGGACGCGGTGGAAATGCGCTGCAACCGCAGCGCACGCGACCAGCTTGTCCGACTCCTCCTTCGCCGTGCGGTTGCTGTAGTTCCCTACAATAACCCCCCAGACTCCGTTCAACGTTTCCCACTTCCCGGAATTATGGTCTGCTGCAGGCGGGATGGGGAGGAGGAGAGTGTCGGGTAGCTGGATATCGTCGCATATGAAAGCTCGGTCCCAGGACGAACCTCCAATAGACCGCATGACTTGACAGCACCTCAACCGGAGTCCTTGAGGGGAAAAGATGAGGCATCGAGGCGACAACAGGTACTCCTGCATGCACCAAGCACGCGTGGCCATGCATCCGAACAGAGACCTGTACGTCCTAGGCTCCAACGCTTGGCGCGGAGAGAGGTATACTTGACCAACCTGCCACTGGCCTTCGGAATGGTCATCCCGATACTTGGCCTGAGAGATCAGAGGGTGTGGACGGCAAATGAAGGGGAGAGCGACGCCGTCTTCTGGGGGTGGTCGATTTTGCAGAAAGCCCTCGCTGACTCTCTCCGCACTCGCGGCGACAATCGTTACATGCGCACCACGGTAGATTCGATGCATGTGGCTGAGTTCGTGCATCTTGTCCTCATCCGAGTCCTGGATGATGCATAAGCTGTCGACCCAAAGCCACTGGAATCCCAGCATATGCGTGACGCGGATCGCGTCCAGGATGGTTGCAGGGAGAATGGAAAGGGCGATACCACGTTTGTACGTGGATTCGTTCAATGTCGTGGTCTTGTGGACTTGGTCCTCGCCCCACACGTAGCTCAGCGCGAGATATTCGCCGTGTTCTGTGCTGGGTATCGTAACTAGCCGTGGTTGAGCGAGGTCGGTGCAGTCTACAAGTCGTGTAGGGAGACGAGGACCAGGGAAAGCTAAGCTCAAGCTTTGGCAGCGCCGATGTCCCCGAACACATGCCTCGATTTTCTCTCTTGCAAGGGCCATGACACGAGGAGATGTTGGATCTGGGGCGGGGTCCCGCACTTCGATGTATGCCGCTGTGGGATCACCTAAAATTAGTGTCAGCTCTATCCTTACGCTGATAGGCTTGAACAAGATTGCCTTTGTCATAGTACCCGACGCACCTAGATATGTATACATAAATCCTCTAAACATGGTGTGTTCGTTGATATCCACATCTATCCTTTGATAACGTTGGTTGAATTCTGGTTCTTCGTCCCAGGTCTTCGCCGGATTACCCCGCAATGTGATCATCAGCCCTTCGTTGATATAGAATTGCCAGTGCTCGTCTGGAAGCTGGAGGATGAACCGACACCATACGCAGCCTGCCTCGGCACCAGATATCAATCTGGCCGGCGAGGTCCAATACTTGAACTCGTTGCACCGGCGCCTGTGCCCGTCCCGCGACCATAACCAGAGAAGGCCTAAGGGCCTAGGCCTGGAAAAGGGACCCTGCCAGCAGTGTTCACAGATAGAGGAAGGCGTGGCTGGCAGAGGAAGATCATCGACGCGATCCTCAGAGAAGAAGGGTAGTTGAGGCAGGGTGAAATCCTCGGGGAAGAAGGGGGCCTCAGAGAGTGCGGAATCCATGCCGATCAAAGAAAGGGGAGAACTAGCGGGGACGATGCACTGTGATGGAAGTAAAAGACGACGAAGAGCGCGGGGATGAGGACGGGTGCAGCACGGTTTCCACATTCCGAAGAAGCGCTCACCGCTCGCCAGGCAGTGGTGCGCGTCCTGTGCATGTCGTGCTACATTGGCCGAGTGACACGGCCCGAAGGAGCGAAGGCTGGGTCGTGGAATAGACATAGAAGACCTCGGTCGGAATTCGGTCGTGCGATGCCGGTGTATGTCATCTGCCAGGAAAGTGTGTGATTGAGCGCGCGAAAGATGCAGCTGCAGAACTTGAGTGTCATGCAATTTTTTGCAGCGTTACACAGTGCGAAACACGCTAGAGATAGAAGATAACGATGTCAAGCTATACAATGATCGCCTCAGCCATGGGCGGCCGAGGAGTACAGGCGTCCTGGCCAGAATCTAGATTTTTACGCGTTGTTGACTTTGATGTCGCCGATACCTCTGGAAGCGACAGGGGCTGAAAGTGCCTTTGAACTTATGTTTCGTGATGAAGGTGTGAAATAAAACGAGGAACGCACGAGGAATATGACAGATCGAACCTCGGACAGATTTGATTGCGTACAATGCGGCGCATCTGAAAAGTGACTGTTGTACAGCGAGTCTCCGCAGTGAGATTATACGCACTGATGACCCGCACGCGAGTCGAGCGCACGAAAGGCGTACTATTCAACCCCAGGGCAAAGCGCCAGATGGATCGACTGACATTCGCAACGATACCATGCGAGCGACGTTGTACGACAGAGTGTACGGTGAACATCTACGGGGTATCAAGTCGGTGAGATGCATCAGAGGTAGGTTGATACGGGGGAAAGACAAACAGGATTTACCGGACTAGGCAGGCTTGGTGTTGACAATCGCCGTTTGGTTACACCCTGCTTGCTTAGCATAGGCTATAATCTCCTCCGCATACCAGAGTCGACCAACCCGGCAGCACAGCAACTTTGGGTTAGAACAAGGGAGACGTGGACGATATGCATTGCCGATGGGGAGGATAGCAGATGTACAAGTACAATGGAGGGCGGCAAATCCAAAGAAGATTCCTCAGATCGAAGTCGCCCTCGTCGAGGAGTACGAGGTGAAGCGTGCGAAGAACAAGCAGAGCAAGGAGAGATCGTTAGGCGTCAGGTCATCGAGGGCTGCCAACGTTTCAGCCAGCGGCAAGCGTCACGAAAGCAGGACACGCACCTGTGACTATGCCCCGTATGGCCGTAGCCCACCGCCAGTGCGCGGTCCCGCGAGGTGTGTGCGCCGAGGAGCGCCAACTACGAAATGGGGCAGCCGTACGGACAATACTTCGAGACCAGTGCGGGCCTTCAAGCTTCAGGCCTTGCAGACGCGAGAGGGCAGGAGCGGTCGAGGGCGGACGCGATGAAGAGACGGGGGTGGGGGCGGATGGGACGTATACATATACGAACTCACCTGCGGCCGTGTAGGCATATGTGCCAAATCAACGCTCTATTCCCGTAGAGACATATATTGCATCTGGCCTTCCAGAGAGAGCTTTGATGATAGCCTCTGTAGTCCACGAGGGCTAGTACGGGACCAGTCGATCCTGCGTTGACGTCGTTTCCGCATGTGATGAGTATGAGCTGAGGCAGCACACATCTGCATCCTGCCATATGTCTACTGGCTATAGGCCGTAATTGCCTCCCCAAGTCAAGCGTGCCCGTGATGAGTAAATAGTCGTAGTCTGGCGGGTCGGCAGCTGCGCGCCCGGACGCGTCTCTGCGGGTGAAGGCGAGATGGATGTGAATAGCGAAGGCCCTTGATAGCTTTGAAAAGCATGAGTCAGTCTGAAAATAACAGCCGTTGGTTCAGCAGGTAGTACGAAGAGCATAGCAAACATGGAGGGTCACCAGTACTACTTCTTGGGTCACCGCGAGCGCAGTGAACGACCTTGATTGCTTGTAACCCCTTTAAGCGTGTGTTTGTCGCCAGTTTGCGTAACATGTGCTGCAGCAGACAGACATTGGGATGGCCAATGGATGAGGGAGAGAATGCCTTCGTCGCAGGGACCTCGGTGGCAGTCGAGTCTGGGGAACAGGCGTTTCGTCGGTGGCGGCGGGAGGCAAGCGCCAATCCGGGCAACTCGGGGATTCGTTGACATAGGCGCCCGAAGGTTGGCGGCAACGTTGATCAACGTGCTCTTCCTATTTCTGACCAGTACCCGTCCTGACCTCTGTGCACCACAACCACCGCTAGGTCTTCCTCATTTGCTCGGAATAACTCAGGAATCATTGGGAAACTGGAATATCTCTCTCGATTACGCGCGCACTACGTGCCACGTGCGATGGGCATCTCGCGCGGGCCAACCACAAGTACTCATCGCTCCGCTAAACATCCTCGTGCACCTCATGTGTTGTTGATTCGCATCTGTATCTGCGTATCCTGCGGGGAGGTATGTCAAGCTCTAAAATTCGTCGTTCTAAAGAATCTTATCCTGTGACCGCGGAGGCCACAGAAAATATTGAGGGCATCAACGTCATGGGAATACTCGTTCGGTACCTGAACCGGCTCTGCTTCGTGCTGGGGACGTCATCCATAATGCAGGTCACTCTTCCATATCTACAAGACATGTGCCCGCACCAAGGCCGATGTTTCAATTGCGAAGTCAGAAGCTCGAGCCGTGGGACAAGAAGGTAAACCTTAGTCGGAGATTGCAGTGGCAGGCTTATCGCGCTGTGGTCGTCTCGCAGCATCTTGCGAGAGGCCTGCCTACGAGTCTTGGTGTCGTGGTGGCTTTGCAAGCAGCTCGAGGATTGTACACTCGCCATGACGGACGACACACCCCTACTCCGAGTCGCCGCGCAAGCTTCCGCCGTTGCGCTGCTATCGATTTCTCTCTACCGGCTCTTCTTTGCTCCCCTCGCTCGCCTTCCTGGTCCTGCACTATCTGCCTTGACCCGCCTCCCGCTCATACTCGTTGAGTTCACCGGACGCAGGAGCGCATGGATCCACGCCCTCCACGTCAAGTATGGCCCCGTCGTGCGCGTCGCCCCCGACGAGGTCTCGTTCGCCACACGCGAGGCCGCGAAGGAGATTTACACGTCGGGCGGCAGCGGATACGACAAGACATCGTTCTACCGGTTGTTTGAACACTTCGACACTCCGTAAGCCTCTTATCGTGTACTGTACTAATCGGACCATAGCGGGGCGTCACAAGTCACAGAGGCTCCCCGCCCCGCTATTTCCCCGGCTGTCCTCAGTCACAGAGGCCGCCGCCGGCTGTGACATACGGATCTTTGGCCCAAATGGGTGTAGACGCCCAAATTTTTCGCTCCCGCCGCCGCTCCGCTGCGGCGGTCCACGGTCACAGCGCGCGGCCCCGGAGCCCCGCATCGTATCTCACCTGTCACAGGTCACAACCGGGCCCGCTATGGTCCGATTAGTACAGTACCTCCCTGATCTCATACTCATCATGCTACACATCAGGAATATTTTCTCGACTTTAGACAGAGGCACGGTACGCGGCAAGGCTCGCGCACAATCTCTCGCATTCACACAGTCTCCAGCACGCTGACGTCAAAAAGCGCTTCGCTGAGCGCTACAACAAAACGCACATCATGCGCCCGGAAGTGAGCGCTGTCGTGCAAGAGCACGTTGACGCATTTGTAGAAAAATGCGCCGAAAGTGCAGGACGCAGTGTAGACGTCTATGTACGTGCGTTATCTGCTTCCACAGGTCCGTTATTGATGGTTCGTGGCCGTACAGCTCTTGCTCCATTGTTTCGCCCTCGACGGCATCACCGGACACATGTTCCACCCAAACGGCCTTCACTCGCTCACCAATCCGCGCGATTTCGCGATGATGGAGGAGCTGACATACCCAACGCTCATCAAAGGTATGCCGCTACATATCCGGTGATCCTGCGTCCTGAGACACAGCACGTCAGAGCAATACTTCCGGTACTACTTCCCCAGCCTCGCGCGCTTCCTAGGCAAAACGATCGGCTTCGGCAACCTACGCACCGACGGCCTCTCCTCCGTGCGCTACGTGCTCGACACCGTGCGCTCCGCACCCGTCTCCCCGCACACCCTCCTCGACAAGCTCCGTCTTTACGAATCGAAAGACGCAGACCTCACGCTCGCCGCGTCCGAGTGCATGGACCACCTCGTCGCCGGGCTCGACACGACCGGCGACGCCCTCTGCTTCCTCATGCACCACCTCTCCCTCCCCGCCTCCCAACCGCTCCAAGACCGCCTGCGCGCCGAACTGCACTCCAACCCCGCCGCCGCACTCGACGACCTCCTCTACCTCGACGCGCTCGTCAAGGAGGGCCTACGCGTGTTCTGCCCCGTGCCGATGGCGCTTCCGCGCCTGGTGCCCGCGGGGGGCAGCACGATCGACGGCGTCGCGCTCCCTGGGGGCACGATCGTGAGCTGCCAGCCGTACACGCTGCACAGGCTCGACGCGCGCGTGTTCCCGGACGCGGACGCGTTCGTCCCGGAGCGGTGGCTCGAGCCGGAGGGCGCGGCGGAGCGCAACGGGCTGTTCTTCGCGTTCGCCGCGGGCGGGCGGGGTTGTATCGGGAAAAAGTGAGTGGCAGTCGTTGCTCGCAGACGTGGTGCTGATCATGGCCGCGCGTAGCTTTGCGCTGTTTGAGATGAAGCTGCTCCTGAGGGACGTTTACTCGGCGTACCGCACGCGCGTCGCACCGGATATGACGGCCTCTATGGAGATGGACGACCAGGTTGTCTCGGCTCGGCCGAAAGGCCAAAAGTGTCTGCTCGTGTTCGAGAAAGTCTGAATGCAATCTGTTTGGTCGCGCTCGGTAATGACATGGTATTCACAGCGCTTTTGGTCAAGTCCTGATATGAAATGTAAACAACTTGAAGACGCGCTGGTGCAATACACCAGTTGTTCTTATATGCCCGGCGGTTCTTTGAGTGCAACCCATCCAAGGGATATTGCAGTTGTGCCCGAGGTAAGCATGTACGCCTTTATCTACCTACTTCCCCTGGGAGCCTCGGCAGCTGATTTGATCAAGCAGTTGTACGGCGCACTTGGATAACATATGGGAAGTATAGCCGCTGGCTGAATGGCATCTAGATCAATACCCATGCGTTGCGCAACAAGTTGTCCAGCCTGGAAAGCGGTCTAGAGTCGTGCCTCCGGTCATCGACTGTGAGTCTGCTTTTTTATACACGGCATTTCGTCCAATCCAACTCACAAGCGCAATACAGGAAAGAGTCTTAGTGTCCATTTGCCACGAGTACTGTCAGCCACACTCCTATAGCATTCAGCAGACCACGAGCACATGCGTCTGATACGAATTTCTCCATATCATTATCAATACGCCGCCCTCACGCCTGGCGCGAGAGGAACTTGCAGAGTGGAAGAATGGGTGTGGATGGGTTTGGATGCACTCGAGAGGGCGCCGACCTACTTCGATCGAAAGCAACATGCTATAGAATGTCGCGTATTGAACGTTTTATGATGTTTTATAGGGACATCAGGTGGTCTCGTCGCAGCCTGAGCAACGGTGGCAGTTGGCAAAACCGCTGCTTTCCTCGTCAGTTACAGAAAGCAGTGACACCATTATTATGCACGACTTACTCTAGTGCTACACAACTTCTATCTCTCTTGACGGATATACCCCATCCTTCAGTGCTTCTGCTAGGCTGCGCGCCGCCTTCGCCGAGTCCCTATGCTCCTCCCTGATTGGTTCGACCTGATAGTAAAAGTACCCGATCCGTCGGAAGCGAGCCTTCTCGTGCGTAGACTGAGAGCCCGCCCCGTTATTGGCCATAGCGACGACTATTCCGTTCATCGAGAATTCAGCCAGTAGAAGCGGGATTGCCCACATCCTCCCCAACTGAACATTAGCTTCGCAGTCAATCACGGCGGTTCCTGACAGCTTTGGATCCACTCCGACGTCGCAGCCCTCGAACTCGCCACCGCCCAACGTGCTGGTTACTGTCTCTGCCCACTCCTGGCGCCGTGCGCATTCGAGAGACCGTAAGAGGATTGTATGTCGACGATTCTCGGCGGTGCTAGCCGAGGCGCGCAAGACGCATGGTAGAAACGTCCCGGACAGGACAAGGCTCCCGCCAGTCACCCGTCCGAACGGAAGCCCATCGTCTTCCAGAGTGACTGCGCACCGCACGACCTTCGCGAGAGCGTTGTCTGCCCAGAACGCCTGCGACCACTGCCCACTCCAGAATACCTCCCCCTCGAGGGCCGCCCACGACCACGATGGCGCGCGATACGCCGCTGGGTAGTGTCCGTATTCGTCCCACCGTCTGCTCCACAGCAGGTCAGCGAGGAGCGTGGCGCGCCAGAGTCCCGCAAGGTAGTCAGAGTCCAAGCACCGATGGAAATGCTCCGCAATCGCGGCACACGCGACCAGTTTGTCCGCCGCGACGCTCGCCGCCCGATGGCTGTAGTCCCAGACGACACCTAACCATGCCGTATATACGCTCGCCCATTCCTCGGAGCCTGGTTGCGCTGGGGGCGGGTCGCGCATGAAGAGGGTATCAGGCAGCCGCCGCTTGTCGTACGTATCGCAGAGCGAGTCGCCGACATGGTGCGTCGCGGTGAGGCACCGGTACTGGAGCGTCCTGGCAGTGAAGATGAGGGCACGCGGGGCCATGAGGTACTCTTGCATGCACCATGCGCGCGTGCCGATGTGCCCCAGGTGGGCGCTATATGGCCATTCTTCCGGCGTCAAGGTGCGGCTCGGCATCGCGGTGATGTACACGGTGCCCGCCTGTGGCTCTGATGCGGCGGGGACACGAGGAGGACATATGAAAGGGAGGGTTAAGTCGCCGCTTGGAAGAGGAGCGCTCGCATTGAAAGCGCTCGCACTGAAGCATGGTGGGGGTGGCCGATCGTTGAGGAAGCTCTCTGTGACCTTGTTTGCGCTCGCCGCGATGATGGTCAAATGCGCGTAGCGGTAGATGTGGTGCATACGCCCGATCTCGCGTCGCTTGTCCTCGTCCGAGTCCTGAATAATGCAAAGGCTGTCGACCCACAGGGACGAGAAGCCGAGCGCGTGTGTGACATGGATCGCGTCGCGGATGGTGGCAGGGAGAAGGGAAATGTCTATACTGCGTTCGTATGCGGATACGTTGCCTGTGGTGGTTTTGTGAACCTGATCGCCGCCCCAAACGTAGCTGAGCGTGAGGTACTGGCCGCGTTGGCTTTCTGTTGAGACCAGCCGGGGTAGATCAGGATTGGTGCAGTCGATGACGCGAGTAGGAAGGTGAGGATCGGACGACGCTGCGAGAGCGATGCAGGTTTCGTGCGTCTCGACACATTCGTCGATGCACTTTCTTGCGAGGGTCAGCGCACGAGGAGATCCAACATCTCGGATGGGGCTTCTCATGACGATGTAGGGGGCTGCGTGGTCATCTAACCATATATATTAGCGTGGTATCGACTCTCCGTTCCCTGACGCACCTGGAGTGGTATGCACAAGCCCTGTGAAGACATCCTCATCGTTAATTATCACGTCTATTCTTTGAACGATCTTCGGTCTCCAATATTCGAATTCCTGCGCAGAGCCCCGCACCGTGATTGACAACGAATTTCTGCACTCTGCAGAACTGCGCGCGCTGATATGCTCAGACCATACCGCGAGTAAGAATTCACACGCAATACAGCCAGAGATAGCGCGAGACCTCAAATCTGCTGTTGAGGTCGAGTAAGAGAAGGACCTGCCCAACCGCCTGAACAGTTGACCCTCCTGTGACGGCCCGCAAGGGAACCCAAGTTGAATCGCAAAGGGGCCCTCCCAACAGGCTTTGCAGATGAGAGGTGGTTTTGGTGGTAGGGTGAACCCGTCGACACGATCCTCGGAGAAGAACGGTAGCTGAGAGAGAGTACCGCCGACGCCCATGGTGATCAGAGGAGGAGGTCCTACGGTGGAGACGCGTCAATACCGCCCTTGAATGAGCTCCAGCTTTCATATACGATCGAGTTGCGGAGGTCGAGGCGGTGACGAGCGTCCTCGGGGAGTCAACTAGTCATCAGGCATGTCATGCTATTTCTGCACGTCTGATCATGAGGCCATTCGCTGCGGCCGGAGACGATAACCGGGTGTGACGGACGCTGAAAAGAGACGTCTTCTCAAGTAAGACGAAGGTTCAGTGCATAAGAGGGGTCATAATAACCTCACTGGATGTGGATATGCACATCGTGGTACTGGACACGGTGGGGGCGGCCGCCCATTGCTTCGAAGAAGCTGTTCCGGTGTCTTCCTTGGCGTGAAGCTTACAACCGAAAGCTGCAATGCGACCACCGGAGCAGGATAGTCGAGTTATACCCCTGTGGTTACCCATATCCGGTCAGGATAACCAATGAGTGAGAGCATCAGTATCATTCGAGCGAGTAAGAGCGAGTTGACATACATCGTCACGGCAGCGTCGGCGAAGTCTACGCACCACCGTCTCGTCGCCCTGCTCGACACGACCGGCGACGCCTTCTGCTTAGTCATGCACCATATCTTCCTCATCGCCTCCCAACACCTGCACGACTGCCTTCGCGCCGAACTGCTCTCCAAGCACTCGACAACCTCCCGTACCTCGAAGCGCTCGTGAAGGAGGGCTTGTGCGTGTTTGTTCCCGTCCCGATAGTGTTGCC
Source organism: Trametes versicolor FP-101664 SS1 (assembly GCF_000271585.1). NCBI lineage: Eukaryota > Fungi > Basidiomycota > Agaricomycetes > Polyporales > Polyporaceae > Trametes > Trametes versicolor. The sequence continues at coordinate 570,714 of NW_007360334.1, forward strand.
CTGACTGGTGCCCGCGGGGAGCAGCGCAGTCGACAGCGTTGCGCTCCCCGGAGGATACGATCGTGAGCGGTCAGCCGTGCTCGCTGCATCGGCTCGATGTGGGCGCGTCCCGGGTGCGGAGGTGTTTGTCCCGGGGAGGTGGCTCGGGGCCCGACGTAGCGCAATGGGCTGTTCTCAGCGGGCAGTTCTTCGCGTTCGTCGCGGGTGGGTGGGGGTGCATCGAGCAAAAGCGAGTGGCAGTCTTCAGGCATAGACGTCGCTCTGATCGTGGCCGCGCGTAGCTTTGCGTTGTTCAGGATGAAGCTGCTTCTCAGGGACGTTCACTCGGCGTACGGCACGAGTGTCGCGCCGACCATGACGGCCTCGATGGGGATGAGCGACGAGTTGTCTTGGGCCGAAAAGCCAAGAGTGTCTACTTGTGTTCGAGAAGCATTCGCGTTTCCAACGACCAAGTAGACGCGGACATAGCGCATATAGTATCCGCCGCCGCCTGTAAACGGTTGCGCGCGCAGATCGAACCTGAGTCGTAACGAAACGCTAGATTCCGAGAATGATGTGTCACTTGCGCGCTGTCCGGCGGTGCTCGAGTGTAGCACTACACACGCACCGTGCTGATGATGTCGCAATCTGTTTCATGACTTCGCGGGTCTACCCCGCTCTGGTGGGTTCCGCAGGTTCGTCTGATGATATTTATCAGTCCTGTCCCGACGCTCAGCTAAAGATCTCTGGTGTGTACTCAGACGCACCTAGATGGCAAGATCCGGCGCGCGCCCTGTGGACGAACTGACACCAGGCGGCGCGCACATCGATACGAGACTCCAATTCCGCGGATAATGGCGAGGACGAGACCTTCATGCGCCGGCGCCCACATCGTCCGTCCTGCGCTGACACGACGTAAAGCCCAAGCTGCATAGCGAAGGGCCCTTTCCAGCATTCGTCGCAGACAGCCGGAGGGGTAGGCGGTGACGGGACCTATCAACGCGCCCTCTGAGGAAGAGTGTAGTTGGGACAGGGTGGAGTCCGGAGACCTCGGCGGCCTGGTACGTCCATCAGCTCGGACACGATCTTGAGTGCGACAGAGCGGTTGAGAGCGAGTGTAGCCTATGGAGATCGTGGAATTGGAGAGGATGATGAACGCGCGTGGAATTGGAGAGGATGATGAACGCGCGCAACGTGGGTCTGCTCCAATCTTCACGCACCTCTTAAAACCGATTGAGATCCTCGAGCCAACTGCGTGCGTCCTGCATGGACACATACTATGTCTTCAGAGGGACATGGGCACAAAGGAGATGCCACGCGCATGGTGGACTTGAACAGAGAGAGGCCTGCGAAGACCAGCTGGAACTTGGGAGGGCTGTCCACGGTCGCCCGATGCTATTCCTTGCGCCGGCGCAGCAGATGCCACATATATTTGGAAGCGGCGGTTTAATCTACATACGGAGAGGGTTTCAATGTCTATCTATGTTTTAGTTAGCTACAAACTGCACGAAGATACGATACGCACCTATGAGGGTATCCTCTATCCCATAACCTGCGGCCCGTCCACCGCCCCAATGCCCGTGAGCGAGGCCTCCGCAAGGAACACGACGAAGAGCGCGATCTGCTTCTCCTCCGAAGCAGTGACTGATTCCAGAAGCTTGCTCCCACATACCCTCGGTGTACGCAAAACAGTTCAAGGCTCATGAGCGCGAGCGGATCGGTGCGGAGGAGGGGGACGGAGAGACAAAAACACGGAAGCCGATGCACATACTTTTGTACGCGTCTATGAACTCACCTGTTGCCGCGTGCACCGTGCACATGTTCGCTCAGGTTCAGCGCAATGCCGCGCACGTAGAACGCGTGTCTGTTGCAGTGAGAGATTTGGTGGATGGTCGCCGTTACGCATGCGCGATCTGGAGCGATGGACCGCACGTAGCTCCATGTCGTTGTCGTCCCCACGTGTCGCGTGTACGAGCTGAATTCGCACGTCCGCGTCCGCGTCCTGACCATACATCTACTTCGTCTCGATATCATGCAAAGTGCAAACCCGCCCGCACGGGGGAGATCCGAGTGCGCCGAGAGAAGCCGGCGGGGGATGGACGTCGTAGATGTGGGACTTGGGACATGTCGAGAAGAGTTATGACCCCGATCGGGTGTACAACGAGGCCCATCCGTCGGCCTGGGAGATCCTAGCGCAGGCTTTGAGCAGATAGCAACACAAGCATACTGCCACGCACCAGTGAAGGCTACCGCGAGCGCGGTGAACATGGCACAGTAAATACTCATAGAGGTCACCCAGCGCCCTTTATCGTGTCAGAGAGACATGAGGCTCCCATTTTGTGTCCATTCGACGTGGCATCCATAGCTCTGGCTATGGTTATCGTGGGCATCGAGGTTCGTACATGGGGGTCGAGTGAAGAGTGTGTGTTCCGTCGGTGCCGGCTCGGACATGTGGCGCGTCAGCTTCGGGATTATCCGGACATTTGGCGCTCGACTATCAGCGGGGGCGCCTCGGACATCTCGGTCGACTCGGACGCTCTTCCTGCAGCTACCACGACGTCTGTCTTCTTCCATATTCGCCTCGAAGTCCCCGTTGAACTTGATATCATATACAGGGACGCTCTAAAAACAACAGAGACTCTTGTGAGTCTACACATGACCCAGGCAATGTTGTGCGAGGCGGCCGCTCGCGCCTCGTCGCTCCTCCAGAATCTCTGTGCGCTGAGACTGGTAGTAGGAGATGCTACATACGCCTATGTTGACCCTCACCTCGTAATCTGTATTATATCTGCAAAGGTATGTTGAGAGCGGTACTTCCTCGCTTTAGAACACTAACACTTGAAAGCAGCGGAGCCGGATACTTCCATTTGATCCTACATCACAGGTAACTGTTCTATGACAAGGACGGGTTTCCCGCGACGACTGAGGCTCGATGGCGAGACTTGCAACTCGACTCAAAAGTTTGAAGTTGGGGATTTGGCTTATCGTCCTGAAGGCGCTCGGAAGCATCCCGCCAGAGGTATGTCAGCTACGAGTCTTGCATACGTGCAAGTAGATGAAAGATTTTCTATCACAACAGACAGGCTGCACATCCTCCTCGTATGAGTCGGCGCCTTGGTTACACTACCCTTCCTGGCTCCACTCGCTCGACCTTCTGGTCCTGCGCGGTGTGTCTGCAGGAGGCCGTGACGATCGCGAACGCTTTGAGATTGTTCGCTCGGCCTAGAGTGAGCGGCAGAGTGGAGCTACATAGCTCCGGGAGAGCATTGGGGAAAAAGTGAGTGACCCACCTTACCCGAGGTTCTATGTTGAAGGGGTCCTCTCATGCAGTTTCACGTTTTCCGAGACCAAGTTGCTCCTGAAGGTCTATTCGGTGCATCGCACCGGCATCGCAATTACATTGCACCCCTGCGATACACGCGCACACTACAGGGTCATCCGCTGGCTCGATGGTCACCAGCCTGAGGCGGGCTCTCGCCGAGCTCGTTTCTACAAGGTTGGGATCGTCGTCGCCCTCGCCTGTCGCACTGCTCCTCGACTTGGGCCGTGTCTGGCTGTGTCGACGTGGCGGCGGAAAACGCGGCGCTGGGAGCGTTCTATGAGCTCGTGGTCACGCTCGAGGCAGACATATGGACATTGCACGTTTCTCGCGCGCCTCAACGGCGGCGGGCTCGCTCATATTTCCTTAACTAGCGGGTTTGTCGGGCTACCTGTCCAGGGCCATCGCTGCGAGGTTTCTGTACATGCTCGCGCACCATCTGGGCCTCGCGCTTTGCTGAAAGATGTCGAGGAAGCGCTAGGGAGGTCGTTTCATACTACTACGCCATAACGATTCCTCGGAGACACTAATAACTCTCTTCATGTTAAAGCATGTACGAATAAGTAATCAAATTCGATAGTGCTTCTGTCGGTCTACGTGGATCAAGGGATATGAAAGAGGAGCGGAGCATTGTGGAGTTTCGAGAAGTAAACATTGCAAGACCCAAACCAACGGCGTACGCGTCTGTCATGAAAAGGAGGCCATTGTCCACGATGATCCTAGCTAGGCTGCCACATACCGTAAGCATCATGCGGTCATACAATCTCGATGTCCACCAGTGGCCATTCTCCATCCTGCGTAGCTTGAGTGAGCGGATCCCACAATGGATGCGCCGGCCCTCCCGAGACGGCGGCAGCCGCCTTGAACACTCCCATCCTTCGAAAGCGAATCTTCTCGTGTTCAGATCCTGAGCTGCTTGATGGGGGAGCCTTTGCAAGGACAAGACCGTGCACCCAGTGTTGGGCCCAATTAAGCGGTCCGAATTGATATCGCACGACGGGGACAGCCCATAGTCTCCCGACTCCCGTATCATCCTCGCAGTCGAGGCAAAAGTGTAGTCCCTCTGGCTCTATCCAGTCGTCTCCGTCTTCATCGTCCTTAAATTCACCATAACCCCTCTGCTGGCGCCGCCGTGTCTGTTCGAGAGACGGTAGGGGGGCCTGCCAGGGGTAATAGTGAGTCCAGTCGGGGAACGGTGCGAAGGTTTTCATCAGATCTGCACCGTGGTAGGGCAAGAGGGTCCCGCTCAGAACGAGCATCCCGCCGGTGACTCTACCGAACGGAAGGGCAGCATCTTGGAGGGTGACTCGGCAGTCTATGATCTTTGCGAGCGCGATGCCACCGCCGTCGTAGTACGATGTGATCGGAAAAGACTGACAGACGTCTCCTTCGATCGCCGCCCATGACCATGAAGGCGCACGGTATGCTGTCGGTCGAATGTGCAATGGACGTTCAGGTATTGGATCTTCAAGCTCGACAGTTGTCCATACCAGGTCGATGAGGAGCGCATCCGAGCGCCACAAACCTGCGAGATAGTCAGAGCGCAGGACACGGTGGAATTGCTCCGCAACCGCGGCGCAAGCGACCAGCTTGTCCGACTCGACGCTAGCCGTACGACTGCTGTAGTCGCCTACGACCTCCAGCCAGGCCTCGTGCATGTCAATCCACTCCGGGGAACCAGGTTTTGCCACGGGAGGGTCCTGGAGGAAGAGTGTTTGGGGTATCTGGGGTTTGTCGTACGCGGGGCCGAGCGAGCCTTCCCCAACCCCTCGCATTCCCGTAAGGCACCTGAAATGGAGTGTCCTCGGGGTGAAGATGAGGGAGCGCGGGGACACCAGGTACTCTTGCATGCACCAGGCGCGCTTGCACATGAGCCCAAAGTCATCACTGTACGAGTTGCACGCCAAAGATTCTGGACCGAAGCACACCGTACCACTCTGCGGCTGTGCCTCAAAATGGTCATCCCGACACCCCGTAGAGTCCAAAGTATTGGGTGGACAGATGAAGGGGAGAACTATCTCGTCTTCTGGGGGAGACCGCGTGTGGAGGAAGCCCTCGCTGGCTTTATCTGCACTTGCGGCGATGATCGTCAGATGCGCATAACGGTAGATATTATGCATGCGGCCGACTTCGTGCAACTTGTCCTCGTCCGAGTCTTGCAGGATGCATAAGCTATCGACCCAGAGCCATCGGAAACCCAGCATATGCGTGACTCGGATTGCGTCGCGGATTGTAGCAGGGAGAAGGGAAGGTTCGATACCACGTTTGTACGTGGAAAGGTTGGATCTCGTGGTCTTGTGTATCTGGTCCTCGCCCCACACATAGCTGAGCGCAAGATATTCGACGTTTCTTTCATTTGGTGAGACCAGCCGTGGGTGGGCGAGGTCATTGCAGTCCAAGAGGCGTGTGGGGAGACGGCCTCCCGGGCTCCCGTTAGGGGACCCCAAATCTTTGCAGCATATGTGTCCGTGCACGCATTCGTCGATACGCTGTCTTGCGAGGGCCATAGCACGAGGAGATCCTACATCCCGAATGTGATTTCGCGTCGAAATGTAGGAAGCTGCAGGATCATCTAATAATTTTCATTAGCTCAGTACCTTGGCAGTCAGCTTAACGACACCTAAGTATTTTCTGACGCACCTGGAGCCGTGGATACGATATGAGGTTTATAGAAGCCGTACACGCCGTTGATGACCACTGTCAACTCTTGATACTGGTGTTCCCAGTCGAGCCGGCCCCAGTAATTGTACCACGGTGTCACAGTACTCCAGAATTTGATGACCAACCCTTTGCCGAATCTCCTGTTGGCTTTTCGCACTCTTTGGAGGAGGAAACGACACCATACGCAGCCTGCATCGGCACGGGATTGCAATTTTGCGAACGAGGTGGAGTACGAAGTTTTCTCGGGCCAGGGTGGGTACCATTGACGATCTCGGGAAGACGTGCAGAACAACCCTAGGTTCCTGGCAAAGGGACCTTTCCAGCATGCCTTACAGACAGAGGGGGATATCTGTGGCATGGGAAGAGTGTTGTAGACACAGTCCTCGGAGAAGAAGGGTAGTTGGGAGAGGGTTAATTCATCGGGACCTGCTGTGAGACCAGAGAGTGTGGTGTCCATGGACATTGACAAGAAAAAATTGTTCAGTAGAGAGGACGTTTTGTGACGCGAGTAGACGGTATACTTGTCGATGGCGCAGAACACGGATGAGGTTCAGTCTCCAGATAGTTCATGAACGCGCTTATCAGGGCCCTGCGGGTAGCCATACGTGGTCTGTGCCATTCTATTGGAGCCGAGCGATGCGGCCCGAGGAAACGAAGGCTGCGTGGGACCTGGGCACAGAACATGGCTCACCGCACAGCTACTCGTGGGGGTTTGAAATCGGGTGTTGGATGGCGATGGAGCTCGATATTTGTGCGATGCGGGCAAATTTTATGTACGCAGAGCCTGGTGTAAGACAGCACGAAGAAGCAGGAACATTGTTCAAGTGCTCTAAGGTTCTTCATTGCGGGACAGCAGGTGTATAGCAATAGGATGAAGAGACATGCATCGCACGATGAATTAGGCCTTTACAGGTAGGCCAATGACCAATCGACGTTCCGCAAAGGCCCAAAACTAAGCACGGAGATTGCGAGTGCGGATCAGGAGAGATGGTGTAGAGCAGGAAGCTAGTCTGTAATCGCCCGATAGTCCTCGGATTATCTAGCTAGATCATTAGCCACGAATTAATGTGTATGCGATACACGTACATATCAGACTCGTGCCTACGCCGCGAGCGACGCACCGTTTGAACATGGCAAGTGGAGCGTACAGGATGGCCACAATGAGTAGAGCCATATATGATCTCGTGCGCTTAGCACTGGCCCGACGGTGTCGTCCAACACCCTCCAAACGACACCTTGCGGGCAACACGTCATTCAGAGGCGATAACAACACGGGGGTGGCAGTGGTCGGAGTGCGCATGCAGTGAAGGTTGTCCCGTATGAAAGGAGACAGCACCTGCGTGACACCTGCAATACTCGTGCCTTGAGGGGACGTGATGTGTATGCGTGTGGTTATCCTGACGGAGACGAACGGGTTTCTGCGGACATTTATGTCAAACATTCTGTCAGACACTACACATATCTAAGTCCTGTCCATACACCTACCTCAGCTCCGCCATCGCTATCATCTGAGCTTCGGTTTTCCCAACACGAGCAGAAACTTGTATGTTACCCTGTCAGCAACTGCGCGTCCGAGCGCGTCGAGCGAGCTAGCAAACGTTGAGGAATATGAATGGGAATCTTTGAGGAGTACGGTCGACAGCGTGACACACCTGGAGGGCACGATCGTAAGCTGCCAACAATACACGCTGCAGTCACCAGCTCGACGCGGGCGTAATCCCGGACCAGGATGTTCACCAAAATGGAAGTGCGGCGTCTCCGAGAATCACCTCGCACCTCAGCACCTTTGTGAGTGCGTTGTCGTTCAGAGATGTCTTCAACAGCTGTGAGACGTCACCTTCGACGGACGTCCACGGCAAAATCAGGGCACGGTACTTTGAAAAGAGAGAAGGCCGTGAATGAGGGCATCACCCCGCAATGCTTGTGAGAGAGGCCGAGAAGAGGGCGCGAAAAAATTGTTCTACACCGGCAACGCGCGCGACCATGTCGGACAGGACACTCACTGGTGAAAACCCATACTCCCTCAAAAAGTACGCTTACGCACCGTGCGCATCTGTGGCCCATAGGGCCACCCGGTGGAGGAGGAAGAGAGCGTGAGTGGGGGATCCACTACTCATCAATCACGTCACAGCGGGAGCGGCGGGCGCTCTGTGTAGCGGTCTGGCATCTGAAGAAGAGGGCCCTGGAATTGAACTTGAGGGAGCTCGGGGACATGGGGTATCACTGCACTTACCTGGCATGTGTGCAGATGTGTTCAAGCTCGCGAGTGAGCGATTATGACTCCCGTTTACCCGCCGGGTGTGTACCGAAGTGTATGCCGCCGTAACCGGGTGGTCTACTGGCCTGTCAGCGGAGGTAGGAAGACACGGAATACAGATGAAGGGATCGATGATCTTCACACCTGGTGCATCCAGGTCGTCGACGTGTAACTGTGGCGGGGAAGGCCAATTGTTGACAAAGCCCTCGCTGACTCTATCCGCGCTGGTGTCGATGATTGCTAGATGCTCACAGCAATAGGTATGATACCAGCTCACGATTTCGTGCATCTTGTCTTCGTGCGAGTCTTTGATTATGCAGAGGCTGCCGACTGAGAGATACCGGAGGCACAGAGTGCGTGAGACATAGACTGCATCGCGGTCGTGGAGGGCATAATAGTGTGGGCTTTGTATGCATATATCTTCAATATCCAGCGCGCCTTGGATGCGCTAGGATTGTGGGTATCGCGCACTTTGCAGAAGAGTGAGTACGAGCGTGGCATCGATTCAAACCTAGGTGACGGCAGCAAGCAAGGCAAATTCAGAACTCCGATTATATTCTCAGTTTGGATACTGGCGCCCACTCCGGGTGCTTTTGTGTTGCAAGTTGAGTGGCGCGCATTGAATGAACCAAATCGTTCCTCCTCCTCCTCCTCCTCCTACTGCATGGCAGACATGCGCAGTATACTACCTTGCCATGTGTATTGTATGGTGGCAACCCAGATCAGACACTCGAAACACTAGCTCTGCCTCTGCGCCCCCTGTAGGGCGTGCAGCGCCGTATATACGGACCGCTTTTGGTTGGTGCCGCATATATTCAACATACTTCATCAAACGTGATTACTGATCTCTACGGAGTCCAGCGCCATAGAATACACACAAGCAGGCAGTGCTTCTTACCACTGAAGCTATTTTGTATATCTCTTTCGGCTTATGCTACGTAGGTATCGCAGAGCCACAGCATCCCCGCCGAGGCGGTACGGCTCCCCATAAAGTCTCGATAATTTACAGATGCTATCGCCTCCTGCTACTTAAGGCGAGTGCCTCGATGATGCGCCCATTAAAACACGCCACGTCTGACTTTCTCGTTACAGGATGGCGCCGCCATATCTATCAGAGCTGCGGATCGCTGCCACTACGCCTCGTCGAAAAGCTATATATATATTGTGTTTTGCATCTCAAAAAGCCCTCAGTGTCCTCACCATGAATCCCGACCCTCAACTCAGTGTGCAACTCCCTAGATGTGACGAGTTCCAACAACCGCATACCATACCATCTGATTGGCTAGCTGCGAGTGGCGCCACACGGCCAGGCACCTTTCGGCTCATCAACGGTCTGGCTTTCTTTCAAACGACACCTACGCTGGCCATCTATGCATTTCCGGCCCCAGTGGGGCGTGCTAACGATAGCGTCTTTCACAATCACTCCCCTCAAGTGTCCGAAAAAAACGACTCCAAAACAACCGATGTTGTTCAGAGTCTTCCTCGCTACTGTGCTTTATCCTACGCCGACAATAAACCATCTACTCCTGCTTCCCCAAACGACAACGAGCACACGAAATTCGGGAGATGGATCACGCTTGCGGGGCCCGCACAATCCATCTCTATCAACATGCAGGTCTTGGAAGACGCCGCGCGGGCCGCCTATGAGCACACCAAGACATGGTGGCTATGGGTAGATGCATTGTGCATCATGTTGGACGATGAAGGCGACGTGCGTTGGCACCTGGAAAACCGGTCACAAATCTTCAGCAACGCAGATTTTTGCCTCGTGCTTTTGGCAGGACTTGGAAAACACGCCTCCATAGAAAAAAGGACCGATTATTTCAGCGCGTACCAAACACTATTGGACGTTGTTTGTCCCAAACCAGAGGATGTCGTGGTGCTGCACTCCTGGCCCAACGAATACGGAAGTGGACAGTGGTGCTTCCCGCAGCGGCCTGACGTGACGGCTAGCAGGGTCTATGACTCGGATATGTAAGTGTATTTTGGCGGGTTCTGACTTATGAACATACTAGCATGGATTATTGACTGACACTCATATTTAGACCTCAGAATCAAGAAGAGAACCACCCGACGAGGCTTGCGCGAGTACGCAACTGTGAGACCGTAACTAAACTTCGTGCGGAACACACCAATTCTCCAGGTGTGGCGATCTCGTTCCTCGCAACATTGTTGCGCGTAATCGTAGAAGGGGGCACTTTCAAGGAGGCACCGACACAAAGGGATCCGGAAGCCTTAAAAGCGGAGAAACCCTCCGAAAAGACCACGTCAGACTCAGGCTTATTAAACATGTTTGGAGAAGTCTACAGCATCCCCTCACAAGTTGGCCAGGTTTCAGATCCTGCTCCACTGAACCCATACAGCGGAGTATATGGGACGCTCCTCCTAGCAATGCTCGCACAGCCCTATCAGCCACTTGATCTCAAGCCAGCCCAGTCCATCGTGAACGGGGTGAAGGAATATGCTATACTTCTCAATGCCTTCCAGCGAGCACTGAGTTCTACGAGCAATGTTCCGACAGACACCCACAATTTCACTTACTGGCTGTGCGGCGCCCTGACGGCACACAAGACTGCGGTAAACGTCTGCGGGGCAACACGTTCGTCGATTGGCGACGTTCCCGGACACATTACATTCCTCAAAACCCTTACACGCACATATTCGCCTACTAGCAACAGAAATACCATATTCTGGATTATGGTGTTTGCCCTCGTCGAAGCATGGAAACACCCTGACTTGCAGTTCATCAATGCCTACAGGTCCTTGCTCGATGGGATCGGCTCTGACTTGCCCTTTTACTATGCCCCCCTGGACGTGCACCTAATCAGGAACCCGGAATCGATATCGGAGCTCAGGATCGAAGATGACAGTACCGTGATCCTCCATTTGGCCAATGCGCACGCCGTAGAGGTCTCGTTGAAATCCAAGGAACTGCCGAAATCGGCTGGCGAGAGAGCATTCTCAAGCACCGATGGGGACATTTGGCAAGCAGTAGGGCCACTGCGGCCGAAGCCAGCCAGCCAGTACTACATGGTGTACATCGGACAATTGGAAGGATTCGTCGGTTCTGAATCTGATAACCGGGCAGTGAGCAGAGAAATACTGGATCAGAATGAAAAGGAACTGGCTCGCATGCCTGTTGGCAAACACGGCCGTCAAAGGGCTATGATTATCCGGAAGGACAAGGGTGTACAGAATCGCTTCTTCCCGGAGAGGTGGTGTAGGCTTCATGACAGGGACATGTCATTCTTTCATATTGATAGGCAGTTGTTCAGCAATAATCGGGTAGTGCAGAAACGTTCCTTCGACCTCCGGCTTTCCTACTGATAGTTGAACACGCACAGAGGCTAGCACCGATGACCTTACCTAGCTCGTACGTAGCAGCATTGCGGACCGTCGCCGAACGTGCTGAATCCCGTATCGTACACGTTAAAAGTGCCGTACTCTACGTAGAAGCGTTGTTCCTGCAAATTATATAAGTGATGCTATATTCAACACATTACGCAAGTTCACTCACCACCGTGACACCGAAGCTGTCGCAAATATTGGACGATTGGCTCCGACAATTCATAATAGTGCACATGCTCTTCCGGAGATTACCTTCCTACTTGATTTCTTGGGCGTATTAAGAGGCTTTTCTTGAGGTCCATGAGCTTGAAGAGCCACGTTCTGGCGGCGTCAGAGAAACGGACCCCCGTAGTAATGCTCGTGCGGCATACGCACACTGGCTACATGACTTCTGCTTCCCGAGCTGTAGACATATTTTGGCTAAAGGCCTGAGCGGGCGGCAGCGTCCGCAAGTATTTGCGCGAAGTTGATAATGACTTGACGAGTGCACTAGGCTCCGGCGTTTTTGCTGCGTAAGGCGCCTCTCGATTAGTAGGAAGGGATGAGCGTAGTACAAGCACATAACCTGTACATTTCGACTTCTTTAAATAGTACGATTTATTTCAGACACATACCCTTGAGACGTGGACAGTCGATAGTTGTTGTCGAGTTCAAGTCGAAGCTATGGGACTGGCTTAGGGACGCGCGTGCACCGGGAGCGCACCGGGAGCGCCTAGTAGCACTGCGGTTATCTTATCTATTCCGATATACTCTGGGCTGCCAAATATGTTCGCTCCGCTTCAAGTTCAAGCTTCATCGAATGCATCTTCTGAGCCGTACGCTTCGCCGTCATCTACGTACTGTGTCACAGTGTCGCCTCTAAAGGTCAATTCGCCCAAGCTTGTCGCCCAGATACTACTTACCCGCTTCAAGTTGTATCAGCTATGCTAAAGAGTCGTCGCCCCGTACGCCAAGCCCGGGTCACTCACCAGTAAGTTGAACACGTAGCCCAGGATCACGAAAACGCACTCTGCTCGGATATCTGGTGGCATACTGGCTTTTAGGTGGGTCGATGTCGTTTTGCGTAAATGTAGGTTATTTCTTTCATATGAGGAAAACGGGCTAAACGCACTTCGCGAGGGAAGTATAACAACCGTCACGTCTCCCGTCTAGAAAGAAAGCAGGCGTGCCGGATGTAATCCCCTCTGCCAGATCAAAGTCTCATACGCTCTCATTATGACCTCTTAGATAAGGACGACGTTATTAATATTATGAAACCCGCGTCTGGCATGGGCCGCCCACGTCCATATCCTCGTGAATCATGCCTAGTTGAATCCTGCAGGTAAGTACGTGCAGCTGATGATACATCGGCCGTATTCCCTCACAATATCTATATCCCCCACGAGCTTGAAGAGGATGTTACTCTCGTCCCTTTCCCGAGCGCATATCCTACCATCTAGCAAGATCCACAACGCCGGCCGGGCACCGTCTACGCATTCAATCAAGAATTAACCTGCAGCGTTACGAGATCTCTCTAAATCATGATCTCAGGTTCAATCCCTCGCGCGAGCTGAAACACGCCGAAGGAAAATGACGCACAACACCCACCCCCTTCAGGCGGCTTTCTTGGATCACCGCCCGGCCTGAGGGCTGAGCGCTCTGCGGTAGGTCGTGCCACGAGTGTACTGATTGATCTGGCACGCCGCGGCCCCCTTCAGATGTGTCCCATCACCAGGTGGCCTCCCGTAATGGACGACCATGGTGGCGGTGAGTGGGTCCTTCCATTTCCTATCGCATTATTAACGCGCCCAATGACAGCCTGCACGGCGCCCCACTCGGACTGCTGCCGTTCCAAGACATGCGCGACGCGTCATGATCGGAGGCGTACGCGGCTCTCAAAATACGTTCGCGCCCCAGTGTATAATGAATGTGGCCGGAGGCGTATTTGCCACCTGGAGAAGCGGGGAGTTATATGAAGCCGCTTTAAACACGCTGGATTTCCACATCTCTTCCCGCTAGCACTAGCACTATGTCGCCGATCAAAGGCACCCCGGCCCCTCCGCCACATAACATATCATTGCGAAATACAACGACGACAGTCCCGGACGGGTTCCGCTCACTAGGTCATGTGGCGCACAGCAAGTACCAGTCGCTGCTGAAGCTAGCTTCCCCGCAGCGGTTCCGCCTTCTGAGTTGCGACGACTTTCTTGACTCCTCCAGGTCGCCGGACGTCCAGATCCTCGAGGGGCCCGCACCGAAAAGCAATCTACATCCGGCGGATTCCGCCATCGGCAGCGCTAGATATGCCGTGCTCTCGACTTCGTTCATGGGTTTCAAAGAACCGGAGCCGTACAAACTGCCTATATGGCTCCTCAAGCTCGTATGCCATGCCGCCAAAGCCAGGAACGTCCAATACCTCTGGTTCGACAAGGCGTGCGTGCGCCCCGCAGCCATGGACGAAGGCGGCGACGACTGGAAGTGGCACGCAACGCACATGGGCGACATATACAGTCTCGCCAAGCTTTGCATCGTCGTCCCCACGCACCCTCTGACTGCCGGACCAGACCTTCTAGACATCAATACCGCTTCGGTACCGCCACACGTCCACAGTGGGTGGTCTCTTCTCGAGATGTGCTGTGCGGAGGAGCCGACGGACCTCTGTGAGAAGGCCGTCGTTCTTCATAGATGGGATCACGGCCCCGGGAGATGGGAAATTGCGCAGGATGGGTGCGTATCTCCTTGTCATCCGTTTCTGTGAGTATGTGCTCATGATATCTGGTCTTGCCACGAAAGGGTCCTGGGGGAATACCAAAGGAAAGGTATCAGCGGCCCAGCAGAAACCTTGACGGTCCTCACAATCGACGGAGCATCACGTTATGCCCTCTCTCCGTTGCCCTACCTTCTAGATGGAGCACTCAACGGTCTGCAATTTGAGCCAAAGGCCGAAGAATCTCCGGTACAGATGTTCGACCCTCAGCTGTTAGGCGCTACCACACGAAGGACGTCACCCTCCACAGCCCCATACGGCGTCAGGCCCGCATCAGACCATAAGTGCGATGATTGCATTGGCCTTCTCCTCGACATTATGAAAACACGATTCGAGTATCATACCGCCGAGGATTTGGAACGCGCCGCCGCCAATTCGCAACAAACGACCGACTGTCCGAAAGACTCAACGGTCGTTCTTCCGAAAGGGGCTGCTACCGCCAGGGAGAAATTCGTGGAGGCGCTCCTGCTCTGCGCATTTACCCGCTACTACAGCAACCAAGAGGACATCGTGCATATTTTGCGTTATCTGTTGCGACCCCGACACAACCAGACACTACAGACTACCATAATGGCCGCAAAGATAACGCCCCATGATGTTGAAAACTCGATGACGCAAATTCTTTGGCGGCTCATGCCGCCGCCAGATGCATGCAGCACTCACGTCGACGCATATTGGATCCGGGTCCTCGCCCCACTCTATGGTAAAAGCCTGAACCCGGATATCCCACTTTTTGCGGGCGTCCTGACCCCCTCCGCGTGGAGTGAGACGGAGCTGCGGAATGCATCCCGGGACGGAACTTTGCCAGCGCCCCCGCGCCCATCGCCGCATCTCTTTTTCAGAACTAGATGCAAAGTCTCCAGGACAATCTACCCAACCAACCCTCGGGTAGAGTTCGAAGCGCGCGTCAATGACAGACTTTACGGACGACCTACTTCGGGATGTGTGGTGGCCAAAGCCAACACACTATTCCTCTATGTCGGCGAGTGGTTGGCCTCTAGCGATGCCAAAGCCCCGAAGTCCGTGTTGATCATGACGCTGAAGAAGGCCCACCAGGATGGGGAACGCCAGCCCATTTTTGCACACACCGGATGGCAGGAAAAACCCTGGGACGACGTCCAAGAAAGTTTTCCAGAAGTGAATCGCAGAAAGAAGATTTATGTAGCACTGCGAGCGCATAACACGACGGAGGATGACTCTGAGCTCAGCCGCGGTGCCGCGCTGATGAATCTATATAGAGATAACTACTGAGAACGCAATCGTGTAGGGCAGGGTAGCGAGAACACATACAACACTAGTTTGCCATATGTTTGCTATGTTGCAGGTACGTCTGCAAGAGCGAAGGGCGTGCGACGTAAGCAAACACCCTGCCGTCGCGACAGCTTCTGGAACCAGCAACCCCGCGGGCAACTGGGGCGGGGTGGCTGACGTAGTCGTACAGTCGACATACGATAGCGATAGACTTTCCTTGCCCCGTATACGCTCGTTGTACTCTCGGAAGGAGAATGAAGCGGCGCGGATGCAGATGAGCAACACGCGATCGGGCCTGGAGGGCTCGCACGCGGGCGCCACAAAACGATCCAGGCCGGGCACCTAGGTCGCTACTGAACGCGATGACATAGATACTGAGCACTGAGGTGGATTTCTCGAGATCAATAGGAACGAGAGAGCTCGAGCACGATGTCCAAGTAGACATACCTCGCATAGATATCGTGCTCTCGCGAGGCCCACCTGGATCTGCATACGAACATCGAGAGACCTGTGCGCACCTGGACAATCTGAATCGCAGGCTCGAAGCGGGGGCATACCGCATATATGCATGAGGCGGGACGACTTGGATCCGCGATCGCCAGAGACGATGACGGGGGGCGCGCAGCACGGCCTCGAGCATGTCAAGCACAGGCAGAACGACGATCGAGAGCTGTGTTGTACCGCCGGCAGAGCGTGAGCGCGACGTGGCCTGTCCAGGACGCCGCCGCGATGCCCCGCCTCCTCTAGTGGGGCGAGGGGTGGCGGAGACGTCGGGTGTACAGCGTCGGGACAGCGATGAGATGCGATGCGGAGGTTGAAGAGAGCGGGGACGTCGGATAGGTAACGAGGAGGACGAGGAGGACGAGGAGGACGAGGAGGGAGATGGCGGAGACGGAAGACGGAGTGGAGGGAGAGGGGAACCGAGGGATTGGGAAAGAGGAAGGACGATCCGATCTGAGCGGGACGGGGACAGGCACCGGCCCAGTCCAGCTCGTCCAAGTATAGAAATCCTTGGCGGAGCCGGCTAGGCACCCGCACGTGGCCCTTCATTGAGGTCCCTGCCCGATCCGGATGCGCGCACCTCCTCTATAAATCTCTGCGCTCTTTCCTCCCTCCCCCACCAATCCCCAAATCCGTCGCGCATTCCTGCACTGTACATAGCCCCCGCATACCCTCGCCACCTCCCCCAGCCATGATTCGCTTCGACAACCTTCCCCCAGAGGTCATGCAGGCCATGTGCACCCCCATGCACCAGATCCTCCCCGCGTCTCCCCAGCACAAGACCGGCGCACTCTACCTCGGGTCCTTCTCCGCCATCCTCGACCCTACCCTCCTCTCGGCCAACCACATACAGGCCCTCGTCCAGGTGCTTGATGCGCCATGGCTCCCATCCGTCGAGGCGCACGCCGCGCAAGGCAACAAGCTCGAGTGCTATCGTCTCGATATCCTCGACAGCTCCTCCGCCGACCTCCGCCCCCACCTCGAGTCTACCGTGCGTTGGATAGACGACCGTTTACGGCGGGGCATCAACGTCCTCGTCCACTGCCAACAGGTGCGTTCCTACGCGTTCGCTCTCATCCCGTCTGACTAACGTCGTGTGGCTCTTCTCCAGGGCGTGTCGCGCTCCGCCGCTGTAGTCATTGCCTATCTGATCTACACACATAACATGACCTACGACTCCGCATTCGACCTCGTCAAGCGCAAACGCGCCTGCATCAAGCCCAACTCGGGCTTCGTCCGTTGTCTCCAGGACTGGGAGAAACAATGGCGCCTCGCGTCCCAGCGGCCCAACGCGCGCCGCGTCCAAACCACCCCGATCTGAGCTCCCCCCATCGCGCGTGCCACTCTTCCTCGCTCCTGCCACTTCTGCTTCCTCGCCTGCGCGTACGACGTCGGGCGCGGCCACGTCGGGCGGGGGCGGTGAGTCGCGGTCGAGACGCGTCCCTGTGGAGCGCCGGCGGATCGCGCTTCCGGGGCCCCACCAAGATTGCTGCAAACATCCTCCATTGTCCTCTTTGGCTCATCCATCCATCGTCCGTGCCTCCGAGACCCCCGCGCGCGCCAAGCTAGCCCCTCCACTTCTCAATTGCCCTCGCCACCTCTGCGCGCTCCCGATCACGGCGTTGGCCCCTTGTACCAGTATATGCGTCTTCGGCCCCGCGCCAGGCCCCAAAACCCAAGACAAAACTCCCCAGGAAGCATATACCACTCCGACGCAGCAGCGGCTGCGACAATCGATACTCATCCTGCGCCTCGATTCCCCGCGACTCCGACGGACGCTCCCGGACACTGGCACATCGCTCAATCTACATCTGTAGTATGTATATACAATCGCAGTCTCCCCCGTCACTGTCCCCGCTGTCGCACGCCTCCCCGCGTCCCGTTCCCCGGCACATACACCTACTCTACAGTCTGTTCGGGTATTCGTCGTCCTCGGTCCCCCGGATCCCTCGCGCTCGCTTCCACCTGGGTAGTCGGCCCCCGGCTCGACTGGGACTCGTTCTCGCTCCACCGCGCATCGCTTCTCCCGCACCTGTACACCTTCCGCACTCACTCGCCGTCGTGTATGTGTACACCCCATCCGTTGCCGCTGCTCTCCCGCTCTCCCGTATGTATCCGCACGCTTAGTTAGCAGTAGTAGTCGTCCATTGTCCCGCGCGTCCCCGCACGCACGATGTATCACCACCCCAATACCAGCCCCAAGTTCGCGTTCCTATGCCTGCCCTGGACGAATGCCGGGAGATCCCTGGCCATTCGCGCTTCGTTGCAGCCCACACCCCGCTCCGCATGCGAGCCCGCGCGGCGTTGGTGCGCGCCCACGCCCACGGCGGTAACATTAACCTGGCCCATGTCGAGCGCGTCCGCATTCTGCAGACGCGTTCCCCTGCGCGGCGGCGCGCCCCAAACGCTAACCTTAAAACGCGTCCGGACGCGTACACGCACACGCGCGTCTGCCATCGCCCATGGGAACTTTCTTCGATCGGCGCGTGCTCCGGTGCTCCGGGCAAGGTTCTGACTGCAGAACGCGAAGCGGGCCAGGCCGTGCATCGAAGCGTGCGTGAATAATACATACACCGACAGCGTACATGGCATCACCGATATGGGGTGCGAGTGAGCGAGCCAGCGGAACGTGGCGGGGAATTTGAATCGAATCCGATCGCGCTAGTTCTCTTCTTTAAAAACCGCGCGCCGGGCGGTCGGGAGGTGTCCCACGGCCGCCGCCGTACGACTCGACGCTTTTCCACACTCGCGCCCACGGTGCTCGTGCGTAGGTACGTAGTGCGTCGTGTGAATATGCGAGTGTGGCAGGGATGTTCAAAGCAAAGAGGGGAATCAATTGACCGCGAGGGTGACACCGACAGTGTCATCGCGCGCAGAGGCGCCGCAGATCGTCATACATAATGCATCTGTAAAATTGTGTGCGTCGGTCCTCCGAGCACCCATACGCGTCCCGCCTATCCCGCGAACAATTCGGGTGTCCGGCGACCAAAGCCCAGACACGCCCACCGCCACTCCACGTACGATCCGCGCGCTCGGGTGAACCGCACCTCGGACGCGAGCTCGCGAGTCGGCGTCGTGGCGCGCGAGTCGTGGCGCGCGATGCGATGCGACCGCGGCTCTGGAACGAATTACGCGCAGATCGGGGGTACGCCCGCGGACGGCTGGGCACGAGGGGTCTGGGGATGGAGTCGAAAAGTCGGAAACGTGTCTGTTCTTCGAAGCGGGAGGGCCGGCGAGAAAGAAAGAAGAGGGAAGAAGGCCGGGGGGAGGCGCATCGGCCCGGAATTTGTATTTCTCCGGGTGAGCTTTGGGCCTGCTGCACGGCGCTCCCGGATCGGGCGTGCGCACCTCCTCCAGTGGGTGGTGAATCATAATGTGCTCGTCGACGCGCTCGCACGGTACTATATTGATGGTGAGTCAGGAGCCGGGATTGGAATGCGGGGGCCTAGCGCGGAGTGGCTGCGAAGTGGGTACGCGAGCATTGTTGCGGGCCACAGTTCGCCGAAATGAGCAGGCGTGAACCAGTTGAACGACGCGTGCATCTGCAGGTGGCCGGCGAGTATCTGTTGGAACCTGTTGGAACTTAGAAAGTGTGAGCGTCGTTCCCCTTCTGGCGTGGCTGGATCATGGGGTGTGCACGATAAATCCACAGTCGTTCGATGTGCAGCTCGATCTCAAGTCAACAGTGCCGCCACTCAGTCGAGATGCAGCTATACGACAAATCACCGCTCATTCGTAATCGCGAGTCTCCGATGGCGATATCTCTGCCTATCCGAGGTCCCCTCGTCCGCTCTCGTCCCGCTGTATGCTCCTGCCGCCCGGGACAGCAGCCTCGCAAACACCCGCATACCCGCGAACCAATCCCGAGCGACCCAGCGCTAAAAGCAGCATGAACAGGAGAAGCGTCCGAGTCGTGCGTTGTGTGTCCGACCTGTGCCTGGCCACGTACGAAGCTTCTCCGCACGCGTGCCCACAGGCACAGCAGCGTGAACCGTGCGCGCCCGATGTGGGGTTTGAGCGTGTCGAGCGCGTTCCGAGGTCACAGGCCCCGGGGTGCGCGCGATCGAAGGCCAGCGAAGGAGCGGGGACGGGCGTGCCTGGCGGGCGCACACACGCGCGTGCGTGCTCGGGGTGTGGCTATGTGCCCATGCGGAACAAGGACTCGGCGGGCCAAATCGGTGCGCGGTGGGAGGTGCGCGGAGGGCCTCGCATGGGAGGCCGTCCGCACATAGAACGCGCGAGAACGCGAAGCGTCGAGGCACAGAACTGAAGGTTCGGGCGTGAGCCGGCGGGAGAAAGAGACGTCGGCATCAGTGGAGACTTACGTGAGGAGCGCACCCTAGCATGTACATACGCCCGCCGCCGCTCAGGACACACAACGCTGCACGATCGGGGAGACGGGGACGTCATTGTTTGTGTGCGCCGACGCCCTCCAAGGTGTTCCCTCGATCACACGGCGTCCCGCGACCCTGCAGTATGTGTCAGGCTGGCACGATGCATGTCCGTGAACAATCCATCGCTGCACGGCACGCCGGGAAAGCGTCGGATGGACGATACGCACCGTCACCCGTGCCTGTGCGCGCCAGGGACAGGGACGCGAAGACATCACGGCGAACGGAGTCGGGGACCGTGATGCATGACGGCGGTGGATGGGTGGCACTGGCACGGGGAGAGGGCGGGCGCCGGGAGCTGACGTGCCCTTGGCATGGGGTTAGGTGCGCGGGGTGGTTCTCCCCGGCCGTTCGAATTTCGAAACGATTCGCGGAAACGTCTCGGATCAGGGGCAGAGATAGATGGGTGGCTGGCATTTTCGACGATGGAGGCATGCTCGGGAGGCGGGATGGTGGCGTACATGGGCCCGTCGAGGGTTTAACCGACAGACAGTTCGACCGGCGTCGCAGCCACGCGGAGACACGAGGGACGTGCGGTATGCGGTATGCGTCAATCCGAGCGCGGCCAAGAAACTGTCAGGCGTACGCAGCGAGAGGACGATCGAGTGTAATAGGGACGGGTGGCTGTCAAACTCTCCCTGTAGATTGGTACCGCACAGCCAGAGCAGCAGTACGACCTCCGATCGTGATCGAGCAGTGTGCCGCGAAGATGAAGACGATCCTGGAAGCTCTTCGTCTGGTCCAAGTAGGTTTGGCGGATACCTTCACTGTAAACCCGGAGCTCGATCGCGAAGACGACGGATGGGTGCTGTAGGGAGTGTCAGGTAGAGCTGAGTGACCGGTGATGGATAGGCTCACGATCGGTGGACTGGGGCAGACGAAGCAAGGAAGATGCAGATCTCGTCCAGAGCGCGACTTCCCGGCGACGTCGCTGCGCATGCGAGTGGAAGCCTATCGAAAGCGATACCGGGATGCTGAGAATGGAGAGCCTGGGCCACCGGGGGCCGTTTGAACGATGAGCGAGGGACACGGAGAGCAAGTGTGGCATATGGACGTGAACGCCGCTGGTCGGTTTCGGAGAGGACGTAAACCCAGCGGACCGCGAACGAGTGGTCGGCGGTAGTGGCACCGATATTGGACGTAACGAGCGCTAAAGGTGATGGCACTTCCAGACTGGTCCAAACCGCAGCACATTGTCAGGTCCTCCAGGAGGTTCCAACGCGTTTCATGAGTTCCGGAGGTGTACATGACAGATCGCAGATGTTCCCAGCAAGGTTGAATGCCACATCCAGAGTCCAGGGCATGCCGAAGCGTCGTAAGACCGCACAGAAGACCAGAAGAGGCGCGACTGCGTACCGTACGTATCACGCTGGCGCGGTCCAGGTCGGGCATGAACTCAAAGACTGTGAAGAGTCGCTGCTGACGATCCTGTCGATTCGAATATAGGAACGTAAGTTATCGACGCAAGCACAGGGAGATCGGCGTCAGTTCTGGACCGCGTCGCCTTGAGAGTCGCGCAATAGACAAGGCAGGTACATACCGCGTGGGTCCAGAAGTGGAAGTGCACGAACGGGTGCGGTACCGAAGCCTAGAGTGCCTCGGCATCCGAGAATCGGGCACAGGAAGCCTGTGAGACACGGAGATAGCGTGCGTGGGCTGCCCATTCGTTCGACGCCGGATCTGACCATTGCACGTCGAGGCAAATGGGGATCTCGGCGTCCCCAGCACATGTCTTGACCCGGCTGATCGATGGAGAGAGCGAGTGTGGGCGTGAAGCAAGTCACTGGTCATGAGGTGCTGGGATACTTCGCTGGATTGGTGGGAAGCGCGCGTACCAGAGCGGGAGGACCAATGAGAGCGGAGGATCTACAGGGCTGAGCGGTACGATTGGGGAAAGCGCGCTAGTATCTTCGGGACTTCAGATACGGGTCGGCCATCTGGAATGAGGCAAGGTCAATCTGATGAGCGAGCAAGCCGTGAATACCGTGGGTAGCGGAGCCTTACGCCTGAGATACACGGTGCGGATGGAGAACAAAGGTGCGAAGCGGGCGAGACTAGGAAGCCCGAGAGTGATATCCGGACAGTCCTGGATCTGCTCTCGCTGAGCCTGGAAGAGTATGCCGAGTGCGGAATGAGCAGATGCAAAGTTAAAGCCCATACGTCCAGCGGGGCGCTCGAAGGAGACTGAACCCTGTGGTGGATTCTGCGAAGTGAGATCCCATGGTCAGCGCGGCGCAGACGGCAGAAGGACGGCAGTGCTATCCCTGACACAAACTGTTCGTTCGGAGGGCACAGCGTGAGGGCTCGCCCACGCGCTCGGATGTGTTGTGTGCCATACAGGACGACAGACCTGCGTGCCGGCCGTGGAGGGGCATGGTTGAAAAGCATCAAAGCATACTCGACCGGTCCGAAGCAGACACGCGTAGCGGCCCTTAGTGCGAAGTACAGTCTGCGGAAACGGCAGAAGGGCCAGAGCACGGCTGCAATGGCATCAACGGCCTTCCGCGCTACCGTAAAGCAAGAGAGTCGATGTCGCATGGCCGTAGCGGCATGTCTTAGACCCGAGGAAGATATTCGCATGTTGCCTATTGTTTTCTGATATTGTTGGCCGAGCGAGAAGGATTGCAAGATGACGAGACCCAGACAGAAGCCATGCCGTAGAAGTCCGGAAGCGCCTCACCTTCAACATGGGCCGAGTTATTTACGAGCCAGTGTCGACCACATCCAGTGCGAAGGGTACGAGCAACGCAAGGCAAGACTGAGAGGGTCCTTCATGGTGGCAGGTGGACAAGCGTCGTTGCTGTGGAGGACCAACGAGTGGCGCCCAATTTGACGATGCCACGCGAGCATGCCGCCACAATCCAAGCAGGTACAAGCAAACAACCCGGCGTTGTCCGAACCACTGGGGATTCGAGCAACGGTCATCGTCGAGCAAACACCTCTCCTCGTCGTCCGCCACGATGCTCAGACATCCCTCAGCGGCTGCTCGTGCGTCCCTCGTCTAGCTCTCGGTGGAGGCCGCTGTACTGACGACACACGATGCTTCTTACAGAGATATCCCGGCCGTTTAGGGCCAAACTTCGTCGTGGTTTTGCGACGGTGCAGGACACCCCTGTTCGTCGTTACGGCGGCCTAAAGGACCAGGACCGCATCTTCACAAACGCGTACTGCAGGCATGATCATGGTGTTAAGGGTGCCATGGTGCGTTTCTTCAATCATCTGCGGGAATGACGTGCCTGAGAGCGCCTGTTCAGTCCCGAGGCGACTGGCACAAAACCAAGGATATCCTCCTGAAGGGCGACTCCTGGATCATTCAGACCATCAAGGACTCCGGACTCCGTGGACGTGGAGGTGCTGGTTTCCCCAGCGGTCTTAAGTGGAGTTTCATGAACAAACCGGGTTGGGAGAAGGATCCTCGGTACGTGTACTTCGTTCCGCGTCAGCCTCATGTGCTCATGAACATAGCCCTCGGTATCTTGTTGTCAACGCCGATGAGGGTGAGCCCGGTACCTGCAAGGACCGGGAGATCATGCGCGGTGACCCCCACAAACTCGTCGAGGGTTGTCTTGTCGCCGGACGCGCCATGAACGCCAGCGCCGCGTACATCTACATCCGTGGCGAGTTCTACCAGGAGGCTTCGCACGTCCAGCAAGCTATAAACGAGGCATACAAGAACGGTTTCCTCGGGAAGGACGCGTGCGGGTCCGGATACTCCTTCGACGTCTATCTTCACCGTGGAGCGGGCGCCTATATCTGCGGAGAGGAGACCGCGTTGATCGAGTCTCTCGAGGGCAAGCAGGGCAAGCCCCGTCTGAAGCCTCCATTCCCTGCCGATGTCGGCCTGTTCGGCTGCCCGACTACTGTGGCGAACGTGGAGACTGTTGCTGTCGCGCCGACAATCGTGCGGCGCGGTGCTGCCTGGTTTGCTGGCTTCGGCCGTGCGCGGAACCAGGGCACGAAGCTATTCTGCATCTCCGGTCACGTCAACAACCCGTGTGTGGTCGAGGAGGAGATGAGTATCCCGCTCAAGGAGCTCATCGAGAAGCACTGCGGTGGCGTCCGCGGTGGCTGGGACAACCTACTCGGTATCATCCCTGGGGGTAGCTCCGTTCCCGTTCTTCCCATCGACAAGTGCGGAGAAGTCCTGTAGGTTTATCTTTCCTGGCTCAGTCTCCATTGTGCTCATGATACATCGCAGTATGGACTACGACTCTCTGAAGGATGCCCAATCCGGTCTTGGTACTGGTGCCGTCATCGTCATGGACAAGAGCACTGACATCGTTAAGGCGATTGCTCGCTTCGCTCACGTACGTTTCGACCCGTTCACTCACGCGCGTCCTCACCTAACCTTCTACGCAGTTCTACAAGCACGAGTCATGCGGTCAGTGCACGCCCTGCCGCGAGGGCACGACGTGGATGATGAACATGATGGACCGCTTCGCGGAGGGCCGCGGGCACCAGCGCGAGATTGACATGCTGCTCGAGCTCACGAAGCAGATCGAGGGCCGCACGATCTGCGCGCTCGGCGACGCCGCGGCGTGGCCGATCCAGGGCCTCATGCGCCACTTCCGTCCCGAGGTCGAGCAACGCATCGCGGCATTCCGCGCGGCGAACGGGCCTGTGCTGTTCGGCGGCCGCCTGAAGAGCCAGACGGACCAGACGCTTGCCCTCCCGGATAACTTGGGCGCGAACCTGCCCGAGGTCGCGCCTCCGAGCGCATAGCCGTAGACGAGAAGTGTGTTGTAGTGATACAGGCGGACTACAATACATTCATTCATTCGTACACGTATGTCGATTCCATCTATGGCTTGGTATTGAGGTCAGTCCGTCTCCGATGTTGTCTTCTACCACTCTTCGATGTGTCCTTATCTAATGCGCCTCGTTAGCCGTGACGAAGTTGTCTGTGAAAATCCGATGCCCGAGAAAGAGGTCCGCGTCCTGGTTCGCGCGTGCCACTCGTGGGAGCCCTCGTTTCCAGCCTTGACAGCGGCTCAAGTGAACTCGCGGGCTCCCTGGAAATGCTTGACTGAGACATGCATGGTGAGACTGGTGGACGTAGGTGGTCGTCGACGTCGCCAACCAAGGTGATGTCCGTCTCCGCGGGAGACGGTGCACGACTCGAAGGTGTGGTTCCGGCCACAGTTTCTTCGTCATCTTCGTCAGGCTCGGTAGAGGGACCCCGCTGCGTGCCCGGGGGCGTTCTACCCGCCGAGGCAGATGTTGTCCGGTCACTGAAGACCCAAGCCGGACGGGTGGCTATTACAGGACGAGGTTGGGCAAGTGGAAGCGGGGCTACTCCTCCCAGCACGGACCCCTGCCGCGCCGACGAGTCCTCCGGCGTCTGAAGCGCTCTGTCGAGGGCCTGTGTCTCTTCGTATGTGGGAGGAGGGCTGACTCCAGGCTCCGGGTGGTATGTGAACAGATCATCGACTTCAGGCTGTGGGACATCATTGGAGGTGTGCTGACGACTCGACCCAGTGACCTCGGGCCGTACGACAATACTGAAGGTGTGCCGACGACTCCATCCGGTAGGCTTCAACCACTCTGCGACATCCTTTCCGAGCCAGCCTTTCAACTGGCAAACCTTCTTTGGCTCCCTTGTAGGACGTCCCTCGTCCTCATACTCTGGGAGCTCCATCTCCGTGACGTCCTCTTCAAGGACCAGGAAATGGTACCTCAACGCGTTAGGTGGCGCTAGGAACTTGGTGGCGGCCTGCGCAGAGGACACGACGCGACTCGAAGAAGAATGCGCCGTTTTTGATGCCTCAGTGCCAGGGCTGAACGGCAAAACATCGATGATTGGGTCTTTGTGCGATATCCCGCCTAGACAACGATTCATACTGCCGAGGTAGACCAGCCATGTCTTCGTGCACCCACTGTGCACGTCCTCGATAGCCCAGTCGTGCAAGGGGTCCCATGGGAGCTGAAGCGACGTGGGACCACATGCCAGTGCATCGCTCCTGCGCGGGTTGGGAATGAGTCCGCGTACCGCTGCGTTCCGAAGTATCAACGTGCAGCTGGGTGTTTGCGCGTAGAACTCTGTCTGAAGGTCGGGGTCCCTGACAAACAGGGAGTTTGCCATTGCCGAATCCGTTGAACGACTCGAAGCATGTCGGATTGAAGGAAACAGCGGAATTATGGGGTCTGGGGGTACGTCGATCACCACTCCGAGCCAAAACACCGGAATATCCACCATTTTGGAAAGTTGCGAAGACAGCATGACGAGGTCCCAGTCGGTCGCTCTTTCTTCATTAGGCGTCTCGAGCGTAAACTCCTTTCTGCAAGCTTTGATGAACTCGTTGTGGGAGGTATACGTTTTGGTAAACAGAGACTCCCAGGCTGCTTGAGCCTTCGCGAGATACTCGAACTTCTTTGGCTTGTTCGTGACACGATCAATAGAGTTTATAATCTCCTGGATGGAATCAAGAGCCGGGGTCGCATGGTGTTTGTGTCCCGAAGCATTCGACAGGAACGGATGCAAAACATCACGCAAGGTCACGGCACGTCGGCCTGAGTGCGAGCATAGAGGCAAAGGGAAGTGCCTGTCCGCGCGTTGCTGCGATGAGGATGAGGAGTACGAACGGATGATCGGCGGGAGATGCTGGGCTTCTCGTCGGGCGTTCAGTAGGGCGTTCGGTAGGCCATCCTGGGAGACGACGCATTGAACGGCCTGGTTATGTATATCCACCTGGAGATCTACGTCGTGCCAGCGGAGGTCTTCTTCGTTCTGTAAAATACAGAGCCTGTCGATCCAAATGTATCGGGCGCCCCGGTACCCTCGCCCATTCTCCCAGTTCTTGCGAAAGTAATGTAGAACCTCTTTGCGCACAATCACCCCCTCGGCTTGAGCGTTCTCCGCAGAATTATCGTGGTGTTGTTGACTTGATGGAAAATCCGAGCCTAGTCGTGCCAGTGCGTCGAAGTTAGAGATGAAGGAGGTGTAGGCTGTCTTCCCGGCAATGTACCGGACAAAGCCGTCCTTGCAGAAGGACCCGATCGCGCCTTCACCCTTTCTGCGCGCCTCGAGGAAGCACAAGCTACGGAACCTTTCATCCTTGTATTCGCACTCCCCGATGTCTATGAGACGTATTCCACAGGGGCTAGCAATAGATTTGCGCATATGCTCGTGGAGAAGGATGTATGTATCCTTGGTATCTGCCTTGACTGTGACCCAGAACCTGGGAGCACTCGTTGCAGCGCCGCTTTTGGTCGTTCCAGACATAGATGGCGGTTAGTGAGGCTGAATGTGGCAAGAATCGTAAGAGCTGGGAGAGATGTATATGTAGCAGATTGGGTATGGTTGGTTTATATATGCGTACCAGGCCTCGCCACAAGACCACGTCATCGGCAACTATGAAGCTGCTATGATCGGGGGCGCCCGCGTTGTGGCGCGCGAAGCGACCTAGTGATGGAAACGGGGAGAATGGTCACCGTATTGGAAGGAGAAAACGGGCGGTTCCCAAGTAGAGAATACGGACGTCTCGCCGCGTCCCGTGTAGCCGAGCTTCCTTCTGAGTGATATCTCGCTCGAGAAACTGGAACGCGGCTGTGACTATAAGCACATAATACATGCTGGTTGCCTGTGCGGGATAACAGGATCATCGAGTAGATACGCCACGATGAACGCCAGCGCCGACGCCGCTAGTGCCACCTGGGCTTTCCGTATGAACGGGTTAGCGACATGCCTCATTCTACAAGCGATGCATCCAACTCACCGTGATTTTCTGCTTTCCGAAAAGTGAATGTATGCTTACGACGAGGCATGGACGGTGATGGCATGCATCATAAAGAGAGTACTTACAATGAGGTGAGCGGTCAAACGTTGAAACATTCAAGCGGAGTCATCGTGGCGGAACCACAGCACGGGCGTCTAATCGTACCATCGGTCAACGTTACCACCACTTCGAGTCGAACATGATCTGTCCCCGCCGTTTAGTGTGCGTTGCGCGAGACTAGCGACAACCGGGGCACTCAAGGTATTGAGCTCTATGGTACTCGTCGCGTCTACCACTCTTCGAGGAAGGTCTCGGATTCGGGGTGAGTCCGTTGATATAACTTCTTCCGAAATACTATAACATGGATGCTATGTTGCCACAAGATCAAAAACGCCTCAAAAATCAGATTCATTCATTTGTACGCAATGCTCGTTCTCCTGGGACCAGACGTGCTCCACGTATGGCACGGGCGCCGCCATCTCACCTACCCCATCCTCAAATGGCCCATTCTTCGCGAAACGCCGCCCGTGAACAATTGATATGCTCCACACCTCGGGCGCGCATAGTGATCTTCAAATTCACTATCGTCGTATACATCTTGACACAATTGTCAACAGTATACCGCCTCACGATGAACCCAAGGACGTCGTGGCGCGTCTTATCGCAATAGAAGACATATTTTTTGCACAATTATGGTGAGCATACATACCAAATGGACGTGTATTCTCCGCGTGGCACTCCACTGTGATTTGCTAAATATTAGGAGAATGAACGGCATGATCACTTCACGGCGAATGCGTCTGCATTCAGCTGTCTAAGATAAGTGCTCGTCGTGCCCGCCCTGCCCGTTTCATACGAATATTCTTCCTTTTTCGCAAAGACAAGTCGTTAATCCTGTTATACGGGCAGAGGAGGCTCATGCAACACCCAAAACCCGTTGGCAATCCGGCGGTGTGACTACTTCGAAGAATGCCCAAGTGCAAACTACAGCATGTCTACGACAAATTATGCATCAAGTCGGAAATCACGAAGCGGTCACCAAGGACGTTTAATCACTACAACAAATTTGTTCAGCGTGCCTTCGCGGGACTTTCGGGCCCACCACTCTTCCCATCTCGATACGTGACTCCCCCCCTGACTCCGCTTCTCGATCCAAGTGTGTACATCATATGTCGTGTCCAGTGAGTCGAACCGATTCCGGTTCTCCGGCGGGCGAGGAGTCAAAATCATAGCACGCGTACCACGAGCGCGGTGAGGCTCTCTCTTCCAAACCAACTCAGAGACTGCGAGAGCATATGCGCATCCCTCCCGACCCCGGTCCGTTATGTGCCAACGTCTACCATCCACATCCGTCACAGCTTTGTCATTCCAGTCCGCGTGCGACAGAGGAGCATCTACTCTGCTGACGGCCTCTTCAAGAGGTAGAAGAGGTAGTGCGAATCCAGCCAGCTGAAATCTGAGCCCATTAGACATGGCATGTTGCTCGAGAGGTTCCAGCCGAAGGGATTCAACAGTTTTCTCGACGTACGCCGGTGACTGGACTAGATCCCATGCAGACCCGTTTAGTCGGCGACCGGTCGAAGGAGGGACCCATCTCCGGACCGAAACATAGCTCCCCTGAGCACTCCATGGCGTCCATGGCTGACACCGCGCCGGGTCTGGAAAATCATCTGACGTCGATTCAAGAAGAGGCGGCGGGCAAGGAAATAGAAACATCGTCTTCCAGCGCGGTAGCGCATGCGCAAAACCCTCCTTCAGTAAGTTCCGGAAGTCTTCAGGGATTGGATCGCCATGAGTGTCGGTCAACGTAGATAGAAGGAGGTATAGTCCTTGAACAGTGTCGTTTCTTCCGCCAATCCGAACGAATTGATCATGGCTGGTCCGGGCCTGTTGAATGGAGTCCGCCAGCGAATAGATTGCTCGTTGAATCCAGTCGATCTGGGGTCTTTCCTCTTTGCAGATTCTCGCATACACGGTGTAGTAGTGATAGTACATCAGCCAAGTGAGCACCACAACAAGTGCGAAGCCGTCCTTGGCAGTCCGTACGAACGCTGCGGTCCAAATGGACTTCAGGTTTCTTGTCATGCTTGCAGTGACTTCTTGCCGCCACTTCGTGACGCTCTCCGGCGAGTCCGGTTGGTAGGGAGACCACTCTTCCGGAGCTCTTTGGAAAATCCTCTGAAGAGATTCAACGACCAGGTAGTGTGCCGAGGTCTCGGCGCATACAGTTGGAACCCTTCCGAATATGCAAGGAGGCTTGAAACGTTCATCCGATGTTGAGATAGGTCCGATGTTTTTGACGACAGAGTCGAGGAAAGCGTCTCCCACTGCCCACGAGAGCAACAGGTGAAACCGTGACAGAGACGAGATCGGAACGTCATTGGCGTCCTCTGCGGTGCCACGTACGTGAGAGTTGAATGTGGCCTCCTCTGGGGTGTCAGGAATATGGCTTGGTTTACTGAAAATCCGATCCGATCCCCAACCGTGCGGTATCCGATGAAGTACGTTGACACGCACGGGGTTCCTCGGCAGGACCACTTCGAGGAGGGACCACATACAGTGGAGGTATGATGTTTCCTCGAACAGCGATGCAAGCGTACCGAGCCCGGCAGGTAACACCAGACATAGCGACGCGTTCCGATAAATGGACGGAAGAGGCCCGCCGAGAAGCCAGGCGTGTTCCGGTCCCGACGTAAAGGCGCATAACTTGTCGATCCACACGTAATCGATCTTCCTCTCCATGGCAGCTTTGCAGACTTCGCGGAGTAGCTGATGGCTGACGTGCGCGCCGGCTCGTAAGGATTCGTAGAACGCATGTTTGCTGTACACCATGTCGCTATGCGTGGCGGGATCCAATGCCAGAGCCCCACTTTCCGAAAGTATACGTGGATAAGATACCGCACACCACCGCATGCCCTGTTTCTGTGCTCTTTCGATGTCGGCTGCCGTGTAATCATTCATCCGGCTTGGGAATACGAGGGCTTTGAGGTGGAGTCTTCCCGGGTTCAGCCGATCGAGGAAGCATCGACAGTCGATGAAGCGTAGTTGCAACCAGTCTTCTGGGGAGACGTTATTGATGGGGACGTCGCGTAAATCCCACTCTGTGCGCGAGTGCTCTGGCGAGACTGTAGCAGATCTGGGGTAGGCTGGGCTGAAGAGCGTCGGATGCATGATGAGGCGTGGATAGGTGGCGAGGTAGAGGTCACCGAGTCAGATTTATACCCAGGACCAGGTGGCGACGCCATCTTGGCAGAAACGCCTCCACAAGAGTGCCTCCTTTGGACAAACGCGCCGGAGTCCCTAGAATATTCAGACAGCACAATCGGACGAGATGATTATACTTAGGGACGGGCTTCGATATCGGAATAAGTGCGCCGGAGCATAGGGCGAGACACTTGGTATAATAAAGAAACTCACCACGAATAGGAGACGGAATATTGGTAAGATGACGTGTTCCAGATATTGTAGTCTTAAAAATGATATCCTATTCTGAATCCTTTCTGATGGGCAAGAAGACATCGAGGTTATGCGAGAGTGGCCCATCCTGATTGATACGCCGC
Organism: Trametes versicolor FP-101664 SS1; assembly: GCF_000271585.1. NCBI lineage: Eukaryota > Fungi > Basidiomycota > Agaricomycetes > Polyporales > Polyporaceae > Trametes > Trametes versicolor. The sequence continues at coordinate 602,442 of NW_007360334.1, forward strand.
ATCTGCGCCCACAATCTCGGTTGTGGCGTCACGCAGCGTGGCCGCAGAGGCTATAGAAGGCCTCGCAATGGACGGCCTTGCGAAGGCATACATGCGTGCGTCTAGTACAAGCGCACCGGTACTGCGTCGTTCGATGTATACTGGAAGTCAATACCGCGATCCGGGATTCACTCAGTGACGACTTACATACATGTGTCACCGCACTCAGTCCGAGGGCTTTCTTTGTGCGCTTCAGCGCCTCCAGAAGCTCTATAAAAGACAGCAGTAGTCTCTCCTGAGAAAGGCGTCAAGAGGACCTGGTAAGTAGGTGCGATATATCTCGACGACAAAGCGAAAATGCCTGGGATTGCCAAGGTCAGTTTGAGAGGGTTAGGCGACACGCGCTTGAGGGCTTTTATGGCCGGTGTTTGTGTGAGTAGTAATCTTCACGAGAATGTGAGTCGAAGCTGGAATTTTTCATCGGTATCCCACAGGAAACTATGAGTGCAGTGTGCAGTGGGAGCCTATCGGAGGGACGCAAAACCTCGCTCGGAGTCGCTCGTCCAAACTTCCAGCCAATCGGCTCCAATCGGAAGGCAAAGTCCGGCCGGCCCGACGCCGCCCGGCGGTAAACTAAGGCGCCAGTTACGGCGCGTGTGGAGGCGACGGGCCTCTCAAGTAAGGCTCCAACCGATTAGATTACGATTACTCAAAATGAGTATGTAAACAGTAATCAGTAGTAATCGATTACTAAACAGATTATACTCAGTAGTTAGTGTGTTATACACCCACCGGTGCCAAATTTTCGTTTGAACCCTTGTACAAGCTTTCATCGGTCTCTAACAGCGCCCTATGAGGCACTGCAGAGGTTAATGGCGGCTTGCGCGACTTAAATCATGATGGAATGGTCCGTCGGCGCCGCCCCCACGGGCGCTAATGAAGAGGGTACCTGGAAGGAGACCGCCAGCATTGCATTCAAGGATCATATGAGTCTAATTTCAGTCCTCAAATCCTCAAAGTGCATAGTGAATGGTTGGTAGATGGGACAAGACTAGGTCAAACCTCCACATCCCGCCCTATATCTCTTCCAAGGCGCGGGTAAGCGCCCACTGCATACATACTGACTACTAATCGATTACACCCCAATAGACCGTGGGGGTAAAGTAATCATAAACAGTATACGGTTCTAATCGATTATAATCAGTAATTACACTAATGGGTTGGAGCCTTACTCTCAAGTCCCTCTCATGGCCATTGACCTCCACCTTCACCTCCACCTCCATGCCCGTCCTCCATCTCGGGCTTCGAAGTATCAACTAGGCTCGACCAAAATGACAACTCTATGTCTCTGCATCGGATGCGCATAACATGATTTCGGCGTGTACTTATACCGCGCGCCACGGGTTGCTCTGGCAGCCTCGCCACTTTCCCGCCTTTTCACTTGGATGTCCAACAGAAGACGCATCAGTGAGAAAAGTCTAGCTACCCCTGGACATTGAGGGGAAACGTCAGGTGCTGTAAAATGTGACCAGATCTTTACGAGTCCGGGGATCGGCCTGCGCACCTGCACCAAGAACCTCTCATAACCGACCGGCCCATGATCTTCAGCGGACCGATGCAGGCGCATGACGTGCGCGGATCTGCAGGTCTAAAGGCTATCCGGTGAGTATAAGAGCGATCTTCGACGGCGTCGTATAAGCCTGTTGAGGCGCGTTGCACGATGCAACTCAATCGGCGTACTCTGTGCGCATTGCACGCCCTATTCGCGTTCGCACTCGTCTTCTTGACCTCCGCGAACGCTGCGGACCCACCCCGCAAGTCGAACGGACTCACAGAAGTTGTGCAATGGGACAACTATACGCTTTTTCTGCATGACCAGCGGATGTTTCTCTAGTGAGTTCACTTCTACGCGACCTCCGTTCAGAAGGTTGACGCGTCTCTTCAGTTCCGGAGAGTTCCATACATTCCGCCTGCCCGTTCCCGATCTCTGGCTCGACATCTTTCAAAAGATGGTCGCCGCTGGTTTGAACGCTGTTAGGTATTTTTTACATTTGCGTACGGTGGCACGCCACAGGATACTCACAGAAGTCGTATGCACGCAGCATCTACATTCACTGTGCGCTCATTTCCCACTATCGGGTGTATGATATTACTCACCAAACTCGCAGGGGGACTGACAAACCCGGCACCGGGAGAATTCAACTTCGACGACTGGCGTGCCCTGCAACCTATTTTCGATGCCGCTAAGCTTGCCGGCATCTTTGTCGTCCTACGACCTGGTGCGTATCGTGTCCCCTCGACATGTATGTAGGGATCACTGACCTTCGTGCTAGGTCCTTACGTGAGGGTTCGGCAAAGTGAGATGTTTTTGACAATGCTGATGATGCGTATAGATCAACGCAGAGACGACTGCGGGAGGTCTTGCCCTCTGGTCAACAAGCCTGGTCGAAGGGGACGTGCGCTCGAACAGCACGACCTGGAATGCCGCCTACCAACCCTACGCCTCTCAGATCATCCAACTCGCCAAGCCAAACCAAGTGACTGAAGGCGGGCCTATGCTACGTGAGCTTTTTGAACTTCCAACGCTGCGTAGTGCACTTACATACCGATGAGTCAGTCCTACAGATTGGTACGTCTAGCATCACTTTGCATGGCGACGACTTCAGGCAGTTGGCTTAATCGTCCTCGTAACAGACAACGAGTATTCGCAGACACCGATCGGTAATGCAGAGTACTTCGCTGACCTCGAGGAGCAATATCGTTCCAACGGTATCGTCGTTCCCTTGTAAGTTCATCCGTACTACACGCTTATTCGCCCCAGTCTGATCGCATACACGCAGGACGTACAACGACCCCGGCGAAAAGCAACAGTTCGTCAACGGTACTGGGGCGCCCGACCTCTACGGGCTCGACTACTACCCGAACCACTTCAATTGCACTAACGGATCCATGTGGAACGCCGTCCCGACGGAGTTCCACCAGTATCACCTCGACACGGGTCCGGACAGACCGTTCTACATGCCCGAGTTCCAGGGTGCGTATTTCTGCAGTGGTGGATGGCCGTATCTGGCTGATCTCCTTGTGTGCAGGCGGGTCACACGACTACTGGGGTGGTCCGGGATATGAGCGCTGCCGCGCGCGGATCGGTCCCGACTTCGAGGACGTGTTCTACAAGAACAACTGGGCAAGCAACGTGAAGATGCATTCTGTCTACATGTTTTATGGGTACGAGCGGAAGTCTCTCGTGGTCCTCGTCGTCTCACTCACCCATATACGCTGGCAGAGGAACTAACTGGGGAGGCATTGCATATCCCGGTGCATATACGAGGTTCGTTGTCCCCGTCATTCTAGATATGCCCATATAATGACATGACAGTGTAGCTACGACTATTCCGGCGCCATCAAAGAGACGCGACTGCTCTGGGAGAAGCACGACGAGATGAAGCGCCAGGGCCTCTTCCTCCGCTCCTCGCCTTCGTTCCGGAAGACCAACTGGATAGGAGACACCAACAGCGGTATTCCCGAAGTGTCCATCTCCGGGCATGATGCAGCCAAAGCGTTTGCGACCCACCTGCGGAACCCAGACACCGGGACAGGCTTCACTATCGTGCGCCAGCTAGACGGGGCGTCCACGTGCGTTCTCATGCTTCTCGTTAGCTTTCCCTCACGCTGACAAGTTGCCTCACAGTGATACGATATCTTTCAAATTGACTGTCCCCGCGTCCCAGGGATCGCTCACCGTCCCGCAACATGCGGACTCCATCACCCTCAAAGGCCGCCAGAGCAGAGTCATCCTCACCGACTACACCTTCGGCGCATTCGGCTCCGTCCTGTACTCCACCGCCTCCGTCTTCTTCGCAGGCACGATCGGCTCGCGCGACGTGCTCTTCATCTACGGCGACGCCGACCAAGCACACGAACTCGCACTCGCCTTCACCGGGCACGGCACACGCATTCAGTCTTCACGCGTGCAATACACCTCCGCCTCCGGCGCCTTCATCGCCGTCTCTATCCACGCCCAGCCTGGCTCCAAGGAGTTACTGACGCTCTGGGACTCGCCCACGCAGCTCGTCCTGTTCGCCGACCCCGTCACGGTCGCGACGTTCTGGGCGCCCGCGGTCCGCGCACCGACCCATGAGACGATTGCTGGATTGGAGACATTCTGGCAGTTCGGCACGAACACGACGGTGCTCGTCGGCGGGCCATACCTCGTGCGCAACGCGAGTCTCGCGAACGGCGGACGCACGCTCGCGCTGCATGGGGATCTGAATGCGAGCGTACCGCTCACGGTGATCGCGCCCGAGGGCGTGCGTGCGGTGTCGTGGAACGGGAAGCAGGTTCGGGTTCAGGGCGCGAGCAGCGGTGTGCTCGAAGGCAAGTTGGAAGTGAGCTCGAAGATCAGGGAGGTCGAGGTGCCCAAGCTGCAGGGGTGGAAGTTCGCGGACAGCCTGCCAGAGGTGAAGGACGGATTTGACGATAGCAGCTGGATCGTCGCGGACCATACGTCGACGAATATCACCATTCCACCAGCGTTCGGAGATGGCAGGGTTCTATATGGTACGTGCCTTCCCCATCTTCGTGGAATACTTGAGACGCTGACTTGTTGTACAGGATGCGACTATGGCTTGTAAGCACCGTCTATACTCGCATGAAATGGCGAAGCTAATCGCACACTAGCTGCGAAAACAGCATCTTCTGGCGCGGACACTTCAACGCGACCGGATCTGAGACGGGCGCGAACCTCACCATCAACGGCGGCACGGGTACGTACATTCGCCTGTTCGCACCTGACGCACACGCTAACCTCGCACTACCATCCCTACAGCATTCGCTGCCTCAGTTTGGCTCAACGGCGTCTTCCTACAAACCGTCTCGGACATCTCCGCCGTCGGCGAGGCGAACGCGTTCTTCGCTTTCCCGCAGTCCGCACTCAAGGCTGGTCAAGACAACGTGCTGACGGTATTGCAAGACCACATGGGCAACGACGAGGGCCAGAACCAGAAGTCGGACCGCGGAATACGCGGGTTCGAACTCGTGGGCGGCGTCGGGAAATTCTCGACCTGGAAAGTGCAGGGCAAACTCGGCGGCTACACCAAGTATGTGCCCTGCTCGCTCACTCATGTGGCGTTACTGATCATGTCTTCTCTCGATAGCTTCCCCGACAAAGTCCGTGGCGTACTCAATGAAGGCGGTCTCTTCGCCGAACGCGACGGATGGCACCTACCAGGCTTCCCGACGAATTCATCCACGGCGAACTTCACCTCACGCGACCTGTCGGCGGGCCTGCCATCTGGGGGTGCCGGTGTCGGGTTCTTCACGACCACGGTCACATTGGACGTCCCGCAAGGCCTCGACGCTGCGTTCAGCTTTGAGTTCGACGGCGGCGCACAGCACACCGGGGCGCCGTACCGCGCACTCCTGTTCGTTAATGGATGGAAGTTCGGCAAGGTGCGTAGAGCAGTCTCGTGCAGTGTCGATATGAGGGCTGATTGTACGCATTGCAGCGCGTCGGAAATATCGGGCCACAAGCACGTTTCCCCGTTCCGCCTGGGATACTCGACCACCATGGGTCCAAGTGCGTATGCTTAGCTTCGCTCTCACGCGTGCGCTAATGAATGCACAACTCTAGCACCATTGGTGTTGCGCTGTGGGTCATGGAAGACACGCCGGTATCGCCGACTCTGGATCTCGTTCTTGAGGGCGCTCTGGAGGGTGGCGTAGGTCCCATCGCTCAGAACAATCCTGTCTGGACCGCCCGTGTGCATGCTGCTTGAGATGAGAGAGCGAAGGCTGAATATCTCATAAAATCGAAGCAGAGCCATGCATACAAAATCTGTTAATGCATCTCCGTTGCATCTCAGCACGCTATACCACGTCAACAACCTTGTTGACTATCGAAGTAGGGAAATATGTGCAAGTATCGGTCGCTCATATGATCTCGATGTCCGCCACTGGCAACTCTCCGTCCTTCAGTCCTATGTCCCGAATCAGTGGATCCCACAGTGGGTGCTCCAATCCCCTGTCATGAAGTAACCTGAGGGAGGTACTGACGAATGTCCCGATCCTCCGAAACCGAATCTTCTCGTGTGCATGTCCCGAGTCATCTGGCGGAGACGCCAGAGCGAGGACCATCCCGCGTATCCAATCCTGCTCCCGCAAAAGCGGGACAGCCCACATTCTCCCCATGCCCTCATCGGCCTCGCAGTCGATGGTCGCGTTCGCGAAGTGCTCTAGTTCTATCGAGCCCACATCGTCTTCATCGCCACCTAAGCCACCAAGTCCCCACTTCAGGCGCCGGGCTTGCTCGAGAGACGGTAACGCGATCCGGTACTCTGCTGGGTCTTCGGGATAACTCGGATCGCGCATGCCTCGACAAGGAATCAGCGTTCCGCGCAAGACGAGAGCCCCGCCCGTAACCTGCCCGAATGGAAGCGCAGCGTCTTCGAGTGTGACGCGGCACTCGACAATCTCCGCGAGCGCGACGACCCAATCGTCTTCCCAGGTCGGGAAGTTCCACCGGACTGGTCCTTCGATGGCCGCCCAAGACCACGACGGCGCGCGATACCCTGTGGGGCGAGTATGCCGACGCCCCTGCGCTCCCATCCGAGCATCCCAGAGTAGGTCGGCGAGAAGCTTGTCTGATCGCCACAGACCTGCAAGGTACTCGGAGCCCAGGACAGCGTAGAATTGCTCCGCGACCGCAGCACACGCGATAAGCTTGTCCGACTCGACGCTGGCCGCGCGGCCGCTGTAGTCCTCCACGATCGCCATCCAGGCTCTGTACACCTCTATCCACTCCATGGAACCCGGCGCCGCTACGAGCGGGTCTAGGAAGAGCGTAATGGGTATCCGCCGTTCCTCGTACGTGGAGCAGAACGAGTCGCCAACGCTCTGTGTAGCGGTGAGACACCTGAAGTAGAGCGATTGGGGGTGGAATATGAGGGAGCGCGGAGACATGAGGTACTCTTGCATGCACCAGGCGCGCGTGCCCATGCGGCCGAGATCTGCAGTGGACGGCCACCTCGATTGTGACGAGTATGCTGGGGTGAGGCGTACTGTACCGACCTGCAACGGACGGCAGTCCGGGTTCCTCTCCGAAGTCGGAGGACAGATGAAGGGGACAGTGATCTCGCCACCCGTCTTGTAATTGCCGAAGTCCATTCCCGGCGGGGGAGGTCGCTCTTGAAGAAAGCCCTCACTGACGTGTTCCGCGCTGGCGGCGATAATCGTCAGATGCGCATAGCGGTAGATGTGGTGCATGCGCCCGATCTCATGCCGCTTGTCGTCGTCCGAGTCTTGGATGATACACAGACTGTCGACCCAGAGCCACCGGAAGCCGAGCATGTGCGTCACGTATATCGCGTCGCGGATTGTGGCCGGCAGGAGAGCAGGGGCGATACCTTGCTCGTACGTGGATATGTTCGACGTTGTGGTTTTGTGAGTTTGGTCCCCGCCCCACACGTAGCTGAGCGCCAGGTATTCACCGTATTCGCCAGCCGTTGAAACCAGCCGTGGTCGGGCTAGATCCGCGCTGCAGTCTATAAGGCGTGTGGGGAGGCGAGGGCTGGCGCCGCCCGAGCTTTCACAGCACCGCTTGTGCCCATGAATGCAGTTTTCGATGCAATCCCTTGCGAGTTTCAGGACGCGATGGGATCCTACATTTAGAATGCGGCTTCGCATGACACTATAGGGAGCGGCGGGATCATCTAAAGACATCAGGCAGCTCAATTGTTACATTCGGCTCGAGCGTGCATAGATATTCTCCGACGCACCTGTTAATGTGTGCGCAATTCCTTCATAAACATCCCTGTCGTCAATCGTGACAGTGATCCTTTGGCCGCTCCTTGGCCTCCAATGGTCTCTGTTGCGCACAGCGCCCTGCACCCTGATCTCCAACGGGCGACTCGGGTCCGCGAAACTGATTTCTCCCCCATGAGCAGCTACTAGGAGCCGACACCACACGCAGCCCATATCGGCACGGGACTTCAACTCCGTCGGCGAGATCGAATACGAATACGACCTGGGCCAGTTCCGGTACAGTCGTCCGTCCGTCGTCGACACACAGGGAAGCCCAAAGTGTATTGCAAAATGTCCTTCCCAGCAACCCTTGCAAACTGTCGGATACCTAGGCGGCAGGCTGCGCCCATCGATGCTGTTCTCAGAGAAGAAGGGTAACTGCGAGAGTCCGGACTCCATAGGCGCCAGGACGTGCTCGTCATGTTGGATGCCGTCCTTACATTTAGGAAAGCAGAGAAGTCTGGACAGGTTGCAGCCCATCGAAAATGTGGGATAGGTGTGGGTGAGAATCGATAAGGACGAAGGACAAGGGCTCAGTCTTGGTCGCGAACGTCTGATACAGCCGTTCACCGTCCTCCAGGCAGTCATGCGCCAGTCGTGCTGGTCCTGCGTGGTATCTTGGGCATGCCATGCCACTTTCACTCGGCGTGATGGCACGAGGAAAGATGTGGCCTATTTTGTGGACCTGGATAAAGGGTATGATTGACTGCGCGCAAATATTGTTAGAGGGTGACAACTAAAACGACTGTTCATGAGAACTCAGAGTACACGTATACCCGTCCCGTTCAGCAGGTAGTCCAGTAGAGCAAAGGGCAGATGTTGTCCAAGCAAACCCAGGCAGAAAAAAAATGATGTAGTCGTGGTGGCAGCAGCACAAGGACGGTCCGGCCAACGTCCAGCTCTCCTCGGTTGCTCCTCGGATACCGTAAGTTCAGTATGAGTGATTGCTCTGCTGCACTATGATATATTTGTGTTGTATTGTTACAGTACATCCGATATGGTGTAGTGGCTAACATTATCGCCTCTCACGCGATAGCCCGGGGTTCGATTCCCCGTGTCGGAATTTTTTTGGACGCAACGTCTTCAGGTCCTTGTTTCAATTCTCTGATCCAACGCGACTGGCAGTCATACATGGAGCATCTGAAGAAGGTACATTATCGGAGGATAGCATTCTGCCACTTCCGATTGACTGCAAGCTATGTTCGATCGAATGAGGACAGTAACTGGGAGGACTGGAAGGGGGCACGAGTTGGCACGAGCTTTGAAAGGAGGCACATATCGATTCATAGATTATATTGAGCTGGTTTGAGTATACAATACTTCTCTTTCATCGAATCATATCCGCCTATTCCAGCCTCGCCTGTCAAGTAACGGAGGACTTGTACATGGCGGTCAGAACCTAGTACGACACGGTCGGTGTTGTTACAAACAATGATGCAGGAAATTCGTTATCGACAAGAAAGCATAAGAGGTCTAACGAACGACTTACAAGCCATCGCATGTTATAGCGGAAATCCCGCAGCTAATTCCGAAAGACCCCTCAAACGCTCTCGCACGCCAGCACCTGTCCAGACGTGAACTCAACGTCGTCCGACCAGGACTCATAGCGTGCAAGAGCGTCCCCCAGCTCAGCCACCATCTTCCTGGTGTTCGCGACGGCATCCTTCCCAAGTGGGAGATGCAGAGGGGGGTCCGGGATCGCCGCCGCCCCGTAGAACGCATCTGCCACCTTTGCGGTATCGCCGGCCGGCACGAACGCGTCCCAGCCCGCCCGCATGGTGCTCGGCAGCGGGGACGTGAGGTATGCGGGGTGCGGGGGTGTCCACTTCATGATATGAGAGATGAGCTCGGTCTGGAAGAAGCCCGGTTCAAGTAGGGTAACCTGGTGCGGAAGATGAGTGGCGTGAAATACTGTCGAATGTGGAGGATCTCACCTTGATGTTCCAAGTGGGGTCAAGCTCTTGGGCGATGCTTTTCGTAAATCCTTCCAGAGCTATGCAATGTTGTTAGGTGAGTACTTGTCGCTCGATTCAAGCTGGTGGATGCTCACCGTGCTTCGACGCGGAGTAGAAAGCCAGGCAGTTAGCGCCCACGATGCCATACATGGATGTCATCTGGAGGAGACGACCACCATCGCCAGGGGGGTTGGACTCGCGAAAGAACCTGACAGCTTCCCGAGTGACGCTAACCGCACCCCAGAAGTTGGTCTCAAAGAGAGCGCGCGCATCGGTGTCCTGGACGCTCTCTACTTCGCCCAGGTCCGCGTATCCGGCGTTGTTGAAGACGACGTCGACGTGACCGAACGCATTCTTAGCTTGAGCGAAGGCCTCGGCGACATCTTGGGGATGGGTGACGTCCGTTCTGACAGCAAGGATGCGGTCGGCGGAGTACTGGTCCACGAGGTCGTCGAGCAGGTGTACGCGACGGGCTATGGCGACGACTATCTCGCCGTTCTTGAGAACAGTGTCGCACAGAGCGCGGCCAAAACCGGACGATGCGCCGGTAACTAAAACGGTATCAGCTCCTGACATCGCGGGATGGTGTCGACATACTAAGCCAGACTCGAGGGTTCGAAGACATCGTAGTTTGGAGTTGTAGTGGGGGATTCGTGGTGGGAGTAACTCCGCCTGCGATGTTTTATCATAAGGTGTCCCACAACTGCGCTCCGGCAGCCTGTGGTCGAGGCATGGATCTTCGAGGCACCATGCAGCAGCACATTCCATGCACGATGGGTAGAGCTCACCCAGAAGGGCCCCGCTAAGTCGAATGTAAGGGTCTGTGCCACCACGGCACGAAAAGTCGCCCAAAGTTGTGTCAGACCAGGAAAGCCTGGAAATGGCGGGCCATGCGCAGTGAGTACGGAAGTCGTATTCCGAACCGACAGAACTATAACGAGCACACACCATGAGGGTTTGCAAGTCAAACGGCGAACTATCCGATTTGCGGGAACTCCAGCGTCAGGAGCACTGCGAGTATGACGACTTGTATTATGTAGAGCCGTTGTTCTATCTGCAAAGTCAGCTACATTGATTGGATATGTCCGTTCTTTATCTGTTTTTTTCCTGGGATACTTGGGCGGTATAAAGTTGATTGACTCGGGGCTACTGAAAGGAGTGAGCGAAGGAGCGGCGCCAAACTGTGATCAAACATTCTGGGCCAGGTGTACTTGGTCACAGCGCAGTAGGGCTGGTGCCCTTCGATTGAAACGTACAGAGCGACATATTGTAAAGCTGACATCACTCTGGCGAATTTTGATCAGTACGGCATACGACTCCCGGAGGGCATGCACGCCATGGGTACTCAGTGAAGTCTCACCGTTTCATCCCCATGTTGCCTCAGATAGTTTCAGGCGCAGAGCCCTCTCCAGGCGTGAGCACAACATCGTCCGACCATGACTCGTAGCGCGCCAGGTCGTTCCCAAGCTCAGCCAACTCATTCTTGATCAATGGGATGGCGTCCGTCCCCAGGATGAAATGCAGCGGCGGTTCCGGGAGCGCCGTTACTCGATAGAATGCATCCACGGCCTTTGTCGTGTTCCCCGGGTAGACTCGCCCGTCCCAGCCCTCCCGCGTGGCGCTCGTTAGCGGAGATGTGAGATATGCGGGGTGCGGTGGCGTCCACTTCAACGAATTGGACGTAAGCTCGGTCTGAAAGACGCCCGGCTCCAGCAGCGTGATCTGAGCGAGCCCACTTTGAGCGCCGTGCGTCACGTCAGATGAGAGACGACCTCGCCTTGATGTTCCAAGCCGGGTCGAGCTCTTGGACGATACTCTTCGTAAATCCTTCCAGAGCTTTGATAGTGTCGTCCATTCAGCATCAGACGTGCCTCCCGCGATACTGATATTATGCTGCTTACCGTGCTTCGAAGCGGAATAGAAAGCCGAGCAGGGCACGCCCGCAATCCCATACATGGACGTCATCTGTAGGAGACGGCCGCCAGCGCCAGGGGGGTCGGACTCGCGAAAGAACTTGACAGCTTCGCGGGTGACACTGACCGCGCCCCAGAAATTCGTATCGAACAACGCGCGCGCATCGACGTCTTGAACGCTCTCAACCTCTCCCAGGTGCGTGTACCCGGCGTTGTTGAAGACGACGTCGATGCGGCCGAACGCGTCCTTCGCTCGGGCGAACGTCTGGGAGACGCTTTGAGGCTGGACGACGTCTGTTTTAACAACAAGGACGCGGGCGGTTGAGTACTGGGCTACGAGGTCGTCGAGCATGTGGGTACGGCGGGCTGCTGCGACGACTATGTCGCCGTTCTTGAGCACGGTATCGCACATGATGCGGCCGAAGCCAGATGATGCACCGGTAACTAGACGTCGTTTAGATGAGAGCGTGAATGGGGTTGGGTGTATTTACCCAGCCAGACTCGAGTAGACGGCATCGTCGCGGTAGGGGATCGGTGGCTGAACACTCGACCTGGCCAACAGCTCCGTCTTATAGACATGCCACGATGGCGTTCTTCAGAGTTCTCGAACGGGCGCACATGGTCGATAAGGGTTTTGACCTACGAGTTCGGAATGGGAGAGCCTTGGTAGTGGATACTAAGAAACCATATAGCTGCACACCCCAGTCGGATGAGAAACGACTGCGCGATTTATACAGCTGCGTGACCTCATGTCCGAACAAAAGAGCTGCATAAGATTCCCAATCAAGCTAAATGGCAGGATACAGTACTCACAAGACTACATTAGATACCCCAAAGGGAGTTTGACTTCGAGAGCTTGAAGGTCAAACGTAAACCTGTCCGCTGCAGGTCTCGACTGTGACATCATGATCAGGTACGATGATTCAAAGGAGTTGCCCTATCTCTTTAGTCGCGTAATAAATTTCAGCATGACTGTTCAAGGTACCGCAAAGCTGTAGCGCCTGATCTCCACGAACATCGAATCGTGCATATGACGTACTAGTAACATCGAGAGTGTCTAATGATTTACTCATCGACTTCCAAGTCCTCGGAGAGGTACTCGTAGTTGTCCACGTCGGCCGTGAGCGACGCGATCTTCTTCCGCAGCATCGCGATGCTGTCCTTGCCTAGCGGCACGCGGAGCGGCGGGTTCTCCAGAGAGGCGATCTTGTAGAACGCGTCGACGCCCTTCTTCGCGTCGCCCTTGGGGCTGAACGAGTCCCAGTGCTTGCGCATCTGGGTGACGGGGAGGTTCGGGTTGCTGTACGCGGGGTGCTCGGGCGCAAACACGACCTTCTCCTTGCCCTCCGTGCGGAAACCTCCGGGCTCGATAATAGTGATCTGCACAAGAGAGCGGTTTAATAATGTCCGAGAATATCAAGACATGGGTATTTACCTTGATGTTCCAAGCGGGATCAATCTCCGACGCGAGACCCTCAGTGAGACCCTCGAACGCTGCGTACCGTTCAGCATCGTGAGTGGATACGTGCAGCAATTCCGAGCTACACACCGTGCTTAGATGCTGAGTAGAACCCCCATGACGGCATGGACGCAAACCCAGCCATAGACGATATCTGCAGCAAACGTCCGCCGACAGGCGAGTTCACGTCCCGGAAGAAGCGCACGGCCTCGCGCGTCACGTTCGCGGCGCCCCACACGTTCGTCTCGAACATCGCGCGCACGTCCTCGTCGCGGCTCGCCTCGACCTCCCCGAGTGCGCCCCACGCGGCATTGTTCACGACGACATCGATCCGCCCGAACGCCTCCTGCGCCTGCTTGAAGGCCGCGATGATCTCGTCCTTGTTGTTCACGTCGAGCTTGACGACGAGAAGGCGCGAGGCCGGGTACTTCGCCTTGAGGTCGTCGAGCGCAGACGGACGGCGGGCGGTAGCGACGACATTCTCGCCCTTCTCGAGGACGAGCTCAGTGAGCTGACGGCCGAAACCGGTGGAGGAGCCGGTGACTAGGAAGGTCATTAGTGCGTATCGTTGTGAGGAGCGCAGGTTGTACTCACTAAACCAGATACGGGGAGTAGACATCTCGAGTTGTGGGTGCCGCAGCGAGGTGTTGGTGATCCTTGTTGTGCATCCTTGTCGACGGCTGCGCACATTTATATGCAACGCGGGCGCCCGCACTGGCTGGAAGACATTCCGCCATACACGCCCAAGACACGGAAAGCTTGCGCAGTGAGGTTTGAAATGGTCGCCCACAGCAGCAAGGACGGCGAGGAAGTGGTTTCACTGCGATGCCAAAGCAGCCAACCCATTATTAGGCCGACATCGGACTATAAAGTCGCGAGGAGATCGGGCACTCCTCTAGCGCGTACCTAGTATAACGCCCACACCCATTTTGAAAGTTTGAAGGGACTCGGGGACGATCCTGACCCAACTTGCGTCCGCGGAGCTGTCGATTTCACTGATGTGTACGCAACGGCACCGTGCCCGCTTACCCGGCAGAGGCCGCTGCTGACAAACAAGCGTGCTGTTGCTCAAGAAGGACGCATTATCCCCCGAGCCGGCCTAAGTGCCCAACACGATAGTCAGCAACTCGCTCGTTGTGTGCGAGATATTCGCGGACATACCTGCAATTTCATGGGAGTAATCCGATCGGCGCGGCGAAGTATCGTGACCGTACACTAGCAAAATTCGCATTGATACGCATTTTGCGCCGGTTCAGCCGGCCAACACATTCATCCGAGACACGAAGGGGATGTCGAAAGAAACAAAGTAAGTGGAAGTGCTCCAGATCCTTACGATTTGGGAGCGCTCACCTGCAAATCTTCGACCTATCCCCCACCACCGTGCTCTTCACCGACTTCCACATATTCATCATACTCCGCTACATATCGATTCTCCCTACCAGGTGATAGACGCGTACGAAGGTCTTGACCGCCGGCGGAGGAGCATCAATATTCACAAGGTCAGCGCAGAGAAAACAGGGTACATCGTAGTCAATTCTACTCACTTACTCAGATGTAACATCCACGACTGGCACCTTCGCTGTCTACGCATGCCATATGCGCATGTGTAGTAAACCCGCCGAGGTACCACAAGTAGCGTCGTGACGGTCCGAAATTCGAGGCCACGTCAGCACAGATACGCTCGACGATCTACCACCCCTCTACGTTCCCAGCACGCAGCCGGCCGAGAAGGGAGGGTCGCCAACACGGGAAGCGCGTATCGTGCTCGACCTGGCGGTCCGATTTCCTCGGTCGACTCCGAGTGCGTCCACCCCGTGCGCTATGTTCGTAGCCGCGCGGCGCTTTCGAATTGTCAAGTTCGAGGTTCGCGGGTAAGATGAAACGTACGACGTTTGGACGCTCGTGCGCATCAGGGGCGCATCCTGAACTGCCGTCCCGTGGTGGAGTGGCCGCACAGGTGGCTTCGTGCGCGGCGATGCTGCAGTTGGAATCACCGGCGGGCGTGGAGCATATGATCCTGTCGCGCGCGTGTTAGACGAACTGAAATGGCCGTCACTCCGTCGCCTTCGGTTTCTGAAAGAAAGACGGATGCGGTATGCACTGAGATTCCGGTGAGGCTGACGGTGCACTTAGACTAGAGCTGAGCACGGTGTCGGGCCGTTGAACAGAGCCGGCATGCGCAGGTCCATCCGCGCCATTCGCCGAGTAACGCCCGGCGCGCAAGGATGACATCTGCAGGCAGCTAGCATCACGTATCAGCATGTCAAAGATCATGGGTTGACAACAGCAACGGACTGACCCAACAGCAACCACGCGGGTCAAGCTCACGGAGAGACGGGGAGGATGTAATCCGGAGACGTGCACGTACCACATGGCCTACACATAGGAGAAGCAGCACCGGCCGTGGTGGCACATGCCCAGCCACCACACCGCAGCGGCCTCTTCCTGGGCAGACTATTTTCACAGCCGCAGCAGCGACTCGCCGCACGACACCGTCACCGCTCCACACCTCCCACGGACGTTGCATGAGCGACAGCTGCGGTGTTTCTGAGGGTAGATTACAACGCAGGCGTGTTGGTCATGACGCCCGCTGCCGAAACGTATGTATGCACGGGCCGACACGACGCACGTACTGGGGGTATCGTATGGAATGCAATCAAGTGTCTGTGAAGCGGGCAACGGCGCGCGGAGCCCGGGGGCGTACGTACGTGGAAGGGGTGGTGTGTAACGGCAGAGCTAAGCGACGCGCGGGCAAAGAGGAGACGTGAATGTGTGTGCAAAAGTGGATAGAGATAGAGGGAAACATCGTCGTGACGGTCCGGACTCTAGAGGACGAGCGAGGCGAGCCCGAGGGCGAACACGCTCGACACCATCGCCACGGCGCTCGCAGGGGTCCAGCTCCGCGCGCCCGTGTTCGTGTTCAGCGCCAGGAGGCTTGAAACGTCGGCGACCGCGGTCACGTTCCGCAGCTTCTCCGTGGGCAGCATGTTCGCGGTCGAGTACACCTGGTAGAGCGGCGCGACGGGCGTGCCGTCCGATTCGAAGAGGTGGAGCTTGGGGCCGTCGACGGGGTCATTGAAGATCTGCCATTGGCTGAGCAGCTCCGTCTTGTTGTAGTCCTCGATGAAGTTTGACTCCGCAGCGCACGGGTCCTGGATCTGCTGGTATCCGTCGCCGAACGGCGTGAGGACGATCGAGCCGTTATCCACAAGCTGGAAGGTGCCGTGGTGCCAGTTCAGGACGCCGGTGATGCATGTTGGGTTCGAGCCTTCGCGCAAATGGTTCAGCATGCACCCTGACGACTCACGCAAATCCACGGCCCCTGCGCCCCCGAGAATCGCACGAATCGAGACGCGGGATGAGATGCCCGCAATCACTCAAAGTGCTTACGCGCTTCACGGTGTTTGCGGCACATATTCGCAGTGAAGGTTCGAAACATGTATCGGTCGCAAGGACGCAGTGGGTGGAGAATGAAGTATGAAAACTCACCATTGCTGTTGAACCGGTAGCGAGCGACCTCGTAAAACCCAGCATCGGAGCTGAATAGGTCTCAGGATCACTCCGGATCGCAGAAACTCGGAGGGAACTCACAATGCATACGAGACACCGGTGTTCTTGGGGTAGTTGAAGGAGAGGTTGGCAGGGTTTGCAAAGTTCTAGCGCCCAATGTGAGACCTGCATCTACACAACACAGAAGACGGCGCGACGTACTCCAGTAAGGACTGCCTTCGAGCCTGAACTCCAGGTGCCAGTGATGGGGGTGACGTTGTGCGCGGCAGTGTAGTCGATGGCCGCAGCAGGGGCAGCCGCGAGGGCGAGGGCGAGGAGGCTGTAGACGAACATGGCGAGTCGAAAGCCGGCGAGCTCGAGGGCGGGAGCGAGGTGTGCGATTAGTGGAAGCTAAGGAAGGGCGCCGAGGGTGGCGAGGTGGGCGGGGAGGGCGAGGACGAGAGGGAGAGAGGGAGATGGTGGAGTGGAGTAAAGAGCGTGTGTTTGTTCCTGTTTCCGGACGTCGCAACCGTCGTTTCCCACCGCTCACCGCCGGCGCCCGTCCCGCCTCCGCTCTCCCCCTCCAGCGGCGTGAGCGGTGGTACTGGCTCGCTCTGGTCTCAGCGCGCATGGAATGTATCACTATATGGCAGCCCTCCTGCGTCGTCGAGCGGGAAGAGTGCGCCTTGGACGTTGCGAAGACGAAGCGCGCAGGGATCGGCGGAGGAGTCTGCGCAGTTCGGGCGCACGCCTGTCGGCTACCAAACGTCTTCCTGTCCCATCCACCACCCATTCCAACCGCGCGAAAATACCTGCTGTTCCGACCATGTACTCGGAACATACACAACGATCTCACTTC
The DNA here is from genome assembly GCF_000271585.1 of Trametes versicolor FP-101664 SS1. Classification (NCBI taxonomy): domain Eukaryota; kingdom Fungi; phylum Basidiomycota; class Agaricomycetes; order Polyporales; family Polyporaceae; genus Trametes; species Trametes versicolor. Next base: position 619,893 of record NW_007360334.1, read on the forward strand.
CATCGAGCGGAGACTCTACTAGGGGGATAGAAAAAGCACGACGACTCGAGCGACCCTCGCTGCTGCACGAGTCATCCGTTCCCACTCCTCTCTCACCCACCATGTCCGCCGCCCCGCCCGTCTCCCAGGAGTCCTTCAAGGCGCTCCTCGGCAAGCTCGTCAAGACACCCGAGTACTTCACCGCCGCGGACCTCTCCGCCGCGCTCGAGTGCATCTTCACCCCTGACGTCGTCCAGCCCGTCCAGATCGGCTCCTTCCTCACCGCGCTCCACATCGAGCGTGTCGAGCGCAGGCCGGAGTTCCTGGCCGCCGCGGCGAATGTGCTGCGCAAGCGTGCGCTGAAGGCCGCGGTGGAAGGCGTCGAAGAGGACTTTGTGGTCGACATCGTGGGCACGGGCGGAGATGGCCATAACACATTCAACGTGAGCACCACTGCGGCGATCGTAGCTGCCGGCGCGGGTGCACGAGTGGTCAAGGTACGTGCTGCCGCATATCCTCCAAAAATGTCCGCCCTATTCTTGTCCCGCCTCAAGGGCTGTACCATGAGAAGCGTCGTATGCTGCCTATTTCTGTACCTCCACTAAGCAGACCATAATGTGATCTGCTTGAGCGAGAGAGGACGCATGCACGAGTATGTACCAGATTCATGAGAGTCACTGTGCCGAGGACTCAGGAGCCATATGATGAGGTCGAGCGAGCTTGCCGCTGTTGTGCTCGTCGAGTACGAGGAATAGGTGCTCTACCCTGCAGAACGGCAGCTCCGCACATGTCTATCCACGTACGTCGCGCGAGCCTTCCAGCACGTGTGGCACGACGTATTGCGTACGTTGACCACAACGCGATTTGGCATGCTTGTTGGACCTCGGGCGACCCTGTCCAGATAGTATCTTCAGCGGTTTCTATCAAGCCCACTGGACGAGTCCAACTACAGGTCACGTACCAAAGAATGAGCCACACAAAAACGTCTGCGATATGTGGTTGGCGGTGGTACGCTCGGAATACTCCGGGAGCATTGGTCCGAGTGGGAGGCATCCGTCTCAGTGAGAGTGACTCTGTGTTGGTCGTCACTCCGCATGCACTTTCAGTCGTATATTCATTTCTCATACTTGCTACGTATCGAACAAGACCATATGCTGATCAAATTTTAGCACGGGAGCCGCGCCTCGACGTCCTCCTCGGGCTCTGCAGATCTCCTACAGTCACTCGGATGCTACTTCACTCCCCCGTCCGTCGACACTCCGCTCCCGATCGCGCGCGTGCCATTCACCTTCATCATGGCGCCGCAATACCACCCCACGCTCGCGATGATCGCGCCCTACCGGAAAGCGCTCCCGTGCGTCCCCCATCTACATACATAGCTTACATGTGGCTGACCATACGGCGCAGCCATCGAACCATGTTCAACGTCCTCGGGCCGCTCATCAACCCCGCCCGTCCACGCGGCATGGTCCTCGGCGTCGCAGAGCGGGAGCTCGGCTCGACCTTCGCGCATTCGCTGCAAGAAGGCGGCGTGCAACGCGCCTTTGTGGTCTGCGGCGCGGAGGGGCTCGACGAGATCTCCTGCGCGGGCGACACGCACGTCTGGGAACTTAACAACGGCGTCGTCACCGAGCGCCTCGTGCACCCGCGCGACTTCGGGCTGCAGGCACACCCGCTCGCGAGCGTGGCCGGGGGAACCCCCGGGGAGAATGCGGCGACGTTCCAGGCGCTCCTGCGGAGTGGGAGCGATATCCCGGGACGCCTGACGCCCGTTCTCGAGTTCGTGCTGCTGAACGCAGCGGCGCTGCTGGTCGTTGCGGGTATCGCGGAGGATCTGAAGGATGGGGTGGCGAAGGCGCGGGAAAGCATCACGTCTGGAAAGGCGTGGAATGCACTCGAACAGCTCCGGGATGCTGGCCTGGCGGCGGCAAAGAAAGCACAGGTGTAAGACGAGAAGAAACATGCGTAATATCGTGTATCTGTAGGTCGCTCGCTTGGGTATCATAGATCTATGTTTGCGATGTCGCTCTATCCGCACCGCAGCACACCCTTGAATGCGTTGGTGAGTGTTCCCTGGACTTCTCGTGCGCGCTCATCTCCCGCAGCACACCGTGCTGTGGCAGCAATGCTCCCGAAGTCTGCGAGGTGCGTTCATCTTCTCTCCAAGAACCATACGATCTCACTGAAAACGCCCGAATTTCAGACACCCGTACATAGGGTCTAGGTACCGCAGCTACTTTCGTGCTGCAGCACTGCAACACCTTCAACGCTCAATCTCTGTCACTGCAGCAGACAACCAGAAGTTCTGACGGAGTACATAAAAGCTGCTGCCAAAGCTGCACCTCCAGCGATCCGCACCCCTCCTGCGGATGCTCACCGGCACAGCTTTCTCCTACCGCGACGATAATGCCCCCTCGCGCTCAGCACTACCCCGTCCCGCGGCTGCACACCAACACCGTTTCGACCTCCAACACCGAGCCAGATCTCGTACCGGACGCCGACGTGACGGAAGGGCTGGCCCCGACCGCACTTCAGGCGATCGAGATCGATGCGGACGTCGATGGCAGCACCCCAGTGAGGCTCGAGGGCTTCAAGTGCCTCGGGGCGTACAGCTGGGAGGATGCCCCGCAGCCCACCATCCTCGTCCCAGGTATGCACTCCACTCATGGATACGCCACCGTTCCGACGATTGTGAACTAGGTTCTCCGCCAAGATGGCGTGACCGCCCTCTCCCCTTCCGCGTGCCCTTCGACTCCGGACTGCAGATCTTCGATCCTAACGGGTATTGCATGGGCTCCGCGTCCACGCTGATCCCGCTCTTCCGCGCCGTCGATGTCGTAGCGGAAGATAACGCGGACACGACCATGGACTGGGGCGCGGTGGACTTCGTCCTCGACCGGAGCAGCCTGCGCAAGCTCCTGCGATGGGCGTGGGCTGCGGAGACGGCACAGTCGCGGAACACAAACCGGAACACTCAAGCTACTAGTACAACGAACGATAAAGCTGGTTCACGTAATCCGGCAGCGCCAGATGGCATGCCTACAGCCGCGCGCGGGGTCCCAGATTTCAGGCTAGACCTGCAGCTGGGCGGGAAGAAGACGGCTCTAGTGGAGCGGTGGGACACCCGCACATGTCAGTATGTGAACCCACCGAAGTACGGGTGCAGAAACAACTTCGACGAAGCCGCGACGGCCCCTAGACCAGGATGTCAGTCAAGTAAATACCACAACCGCATCGTGCAGTATGTGAGTGGCTCCCTTCGCCGTCATATCATCGCTTCGTTGACGCTGGCTCCGTGTAGGACCTCGAAGGCTTGAGGCTGGTGGTACGCTACGAAGTGGACGCGTGTCTCATTGACGACGAAGACCCCTCAGACCTGCTCGCCAACCTGTCTCTCTCGTCCCCAACATCACCATCCCATTCCACACTGCGTTCACCCTCATCATCATCCCATCCCACCCACCGCTCACCTTCCCCTCACTCGGACACCAGCCTCACGGTCGTCCGCGGAGGCGCCCCAGTCCCCCAATCCTCCCTCATCGAACTCGCCACACGCTCTCCAAAGGGTCTCCTTGCACACAAATGGCACGAAACCTACACCCAGCTCCTCCTCGCGCAGACCCCGCACTTCTTCCTCGCGGTGCACCAAAACGGGCTATTCACGGACGTCGCGAAGCACCATCGCGCGGCGCCCGCGTTCACGCGCTTTGACCGCGACGCACGCATGCAGCGCGCGCTCCGCCAGCTGGTGCGTGTCTTAGGGGCCGTGCGGCGCGCAGTGCGCGCGCATGGCCAGCGTGGGCGGCTGAGCCTCCTGTGTCGTGGGGGAAGGCTGGAGCTTTTTGAGCGCGCGGGCGACGCGGGACGGTTGCCCGACCACGAGCTCGCGCGCTTTGGAACCTGACCTTCTCCACTGAGTATTTCATCACTTGATCGGTTGTCGTGTTGTTGTGCGTCCTCCTGCATATTATCTAGTTGTGTCCTTCCTCTTCCGTTCGAGATCGACTATTTGCAAATAACGGCCTGTGTACATCCCTCCTTCCCCTATCCTTCCCATCACGACTTTTCGGTATCAGCACAATCCAGCACAATCCCCATACAATCCACCTCATCTCCTTCCATTTATATTTACCATTTAAAGAGGTTACAGCAGTCTCTTAACACTATTTTAAACAGCACGCATCTAGCAAAGCTGTCCACATCACAACAAGGCTTTTCTGACCATCCTTGAACGTTGAGGTACCACCCGGCGCCCGCAGATAGCATCCGCTAGCGGTGTGAGTTCACTGTTCAGGGCTCTACGAACGCTATTTACGATGCGCCCCTTTGACAGCGCGAGCGAGGCGAGGCACATTAATCATAGCCTAGCTGTGCAGGTATGTGAGTGCCATCAAGTCGTAATGATCTCGAGGGCTCATAGTGCGTCTTTTAGCTGCGCCGTGATGATGTGCAACGCGACTGACGGAATATCGTTTTATCCACGTCAAGAAGGGCTCCACCTTCGAAGATGCGAAAGCTGTAATGCTGATGCCCAGGTTCGAAGTGATGCGGTAAGCACAAGGCTCGTGGGTCCACGATGAACTTGCGCTCACAGTCAATCGTCTCCAGGTCGCAATCGATGATGGAAGCGATTGAGCTACATGATGAACCACCTCAAGGCTCATGCTCAATGCTCATGCTGATCATGAGGCGTTACAATGTAAATTCCCTCTGCATGATACTACGGTGGCCCCCTGCGATGCGGTGAGTGCGACGTGGACCAACAATGCGCAATAGATGTTGATGCCGCTTCAGCTGTCAGTCGTACAGCTTTCCTCTCTATCAGGGAAAGCGCAGTGATCCGAAACCACGGGTGGCCGAGGCTGTTCCGTGCCATTCAGCGCTCGGCGAACACTCTGCGACCACTGCGTCCGCTCACCGGGGCGCACGCGCCAGCGCCGGAGTATATAAACCCGAGCTGGGTACCTCAACCAACTCGACAGCTGGAACGTCTTCAACCTTCTTACGCAGCGCGTACTCCCCTTTTTCTTCCGCCCGCTCCCTCTTCTGTTACTCGTCGCTCTCTAGCATATTCTCTCAAACCCTCACGACCACAGTCACCCACGCACCCTACATTCTTATCATCATGAAGTTCTCCACCATCTTCTTCGTCGCCGCCGCTGCCGTCTCCTCCGTTTACGCCGCCCCGTCCGCCATTAAGGCGCGCGACGTCAACCCCGCACTTGTGCCCGACTTCGGCGTTGTCGCCGGAACCGGCGCGGACGGCACTGGGTAAGAAACTCCCGCTTGACCCGCACTACGACTCCTCCAGTACTGAACGCATGCCCACAGTAACTGCCGTGGTGTCAACGGCGTCCTCATCCCTTGCGCCTGCCCGCCACCGCGCGACCAGTTCATCGCTGTACGTCTCTTCTTTTGCGGCCCGTGTATGCTCGTCGCTGACCACGTCCTCCCCTCTTGCAGAGCCTTAACGCGAACGTGAACGCGGGCCACATGATCAACAACCCGCCGATCGCCGCGCCGTTCCCGACAGGCAACTCGAAGCCCGAGCAGCAGGCGCGCATCGCGACGCTGCTCAGCACGCTCCAGAACCTCCACGGCCCCGGCCAGGGCTGCCCCGCGGTGTCGACCGTGTACGGTCAGATGCAGCAGCAGATCAACGCGCTCCCGTGAGCGCGGGGCATCGGAGACGACTGTGTTTGAACGACCATTACGAAGACTGGGTGCCGCTGTGCCGCTTGTACGATATGCTAGTTTGTACGCTCCAATAGACGGGTGCCAGTCACCTTGTTCCAGCTGCCATTTTTTTCTGTGTGTGCTCGGATTGTGGACGACTGGTTCCTGTTCGCCCTCTGTGCGTACTTCCGTCGCTCCCGGCGCGTGAGAAGGTTGCAGGTTCGTGTCTCTGCTGGGTCGCGATACTGCTTGTGTTGAGCCGTCCGTGGATCGGATAAGTAGACTCCTAGTGTCGGGTGACATCGTGCTAAAGCTCTGAGCGTTCGGCTCTTGGGAGTCGAGTGCCACTGGGAGGAGAATGACCGTTCGTAGGCCGAATCGTGCCGGCCGCGCGACAGTGCTATGGAGCGGGGCGTCTAGTCACCGCTACTTTTGAACAAGACATTGGACACTTCAATTCTTGCCCAAATCCTTATCCATCTGACCAATCGACTCCTTTTCATCAGGGGAACAAAACGGTCAGAGGGATTTCCAAAATTCTCAAAACTGACCGAGTTATTTATTTTTGGGCCCTCCAATTTTGCCAGGGATGGGAACAACCTACCGTATATGGTAATAATCGCTCGATATGGCATTTAGGCGCTCGATCTGCATAGGTGACTGCACGCAATGGTCCCCGTTGTGCAGTCCAAATAATCTACAGCGCAGGTTTGAAGGTGCAGCGGATTTCAAACTCTGCCCAAGAGGTCTTTCTCAGCTCACGATGGACCCTAGGTATTTGGCCGACTATGTCACCCCCTAGGGGCCCAGTTAGGCGCCGACCCTAGGCTAGGGTTAGCCCTGCTCGCCGCACGA